>NW_006203803.1:202456-217829 GCF_000334495.1 Tupaia belangeri chinensis | reverse complement strand
CGCGCCCTGGCCGCAGTCCGTGGAGCGGCGGCGACAGCGGGTGCGGGAGCTGGAGCGGGAGCTCGCCCAGAAGAGGAGTCGGGTCTCGGGGGCCGGCGACGGAGGGGGCGGCCGGGCCCGCATCGAGAAGATGAGCTCCGAGGTGGTGGATTCCAACCCCTACAGGTAACCCGAGGGGACCGAGGCGGAAGGGGGCAGACCACTGTCTCCGTGGTCGAGAGCGAGGGGCTCCCCTCCGGGTCCGGCCCCCTCGGCCTCTCGGTATCCATCTCCTGCTCTCGGGGTCCCATCTCCAAACCGGCAGAGCTATGTCGTATTCTTGGACAGAAGATGTTCTTTCTTAAATAAAATTAAATTAAAAAAAATTAAATAAACCCGAAGCGAGTCAGCATATGGCTGCTCCTGAGCCTGTTGAGGACATATTGTACCCAGTGTCCTGTTGTCCTTGCCGCTGTCAGTCCACCTCTCTCTGCGAACTTTCAGAAGCTGCTCTCAAATGCAGAGTCGGCTAAGGGTTTCTCAGTGTTTCTTAAATGGGAGCAGGCCTGGCAAGAGCGAGTGTAGATGTTACTGTGCTCTGTAACAAGTCAGATAACTCGGTTTTACCAGGCCTGCCTGTTCCTCTTCTTTCTTTCCTACAAGTGCTTGTCATTTCACCGGCAGAATGTACTGCAGTGGTGAACTGTGTAACTTTTGGCCAAAAGTCTGTTGAAGGTCCCCTACTTCACCCTGATGGCTAGGCAAATGCTTCTTCCTTACCAGGAAAAAAAAGACTAAAGATTTATTCTTTGGAGAGAGTGAAGTAGAGAATTTCTGTGAATAGTTGGGTCTTTGCACCTGACACAAGGGGTAAACTTGTTTACATATGGGATGGGATGCTTATATTCTGAATGCTGTGCTGGAGACATTCACTTCACCATTGAATTTCCAACAGCTGGCAGTCAGGTGTAAATAGCATTCAGCTTGGAGTCTGAGAAATTCTTCTTTAGAGAATCTGATAGAGCCAACAACAATAAAAAAAGACTTGAAAAATACTTACATGGGTTTCCCAGCTGAACAGCCGATCACTAAACAGAAGCTCTAAGTCAAACAAGAATTGCCCACATCCTTATATTTATACCTTTATTGGTGTCCCACTCTTAAATATGAACAGAACAAAAGAAAATAGCATATTAAATAGATTATGTATGGGAAACGTTCCTCCAAATTACTGGGTATTTGTTTTATTAAAGATATTTGTCTTAGGGTATATGAGCTCACCAGGCAGAGAGAGAGAGAGACAAAGACAGTGAGAGGGAAAGTGAAAAAAATCACACCCCAGAGGGGATGACCAGACCTCAATCCCTTCTCCTCCTGGGATCTTGGGTGGCACGCACACATGCCCAGTGTGAGTTTTGAGCCACCTGGTCCAAGACTCAGATTGTGGGCCATGTGGGAGTCCAGCTGCATAACCACTATGCCATCTGCTGGCCTCTGCAAGTTACCATGGATATCCCAACGTGAGAGAGCATATTGTATAAGTGAAATACAAACAAGAGGAACAAGGTGCTACGAAATCAGCTATCATTCAGATAATTAAGAATCCTCGTAAATGGAGATGGTAATAGAATGAAAATCTCAACAGAAGGGTTGGGAAATAAAGTTGAAAGAAATCATCTAGAGAATAGGGCAGGAAACTAAAATGATGGAAAATTGGGGAAAGAAAATAAGAGTAAAGGATCATTGTTGGAAGCACAATTTTCAAACAACAGGAGTTCCAGAAACACAGTATGAGAAAAATAAACCAAACAAGGTAATCACCAAATTGTTCACAGAAATTCATCAAAACAGAAAAACTTTGCAGTTGGAAAGAGTCCATCAAAGACCCAGCATAGTGGATGAGAATAGATTTACAAAGGCACATTGTGAAAAGTATCAGAAGCTAGAAGACACTGCACTTGAGACATTTGAAAGAAAATTCTAACTTTAGACTTGCATAGCAAATTAAGCTATCAGTTAAATGTTTCGTGTGACTTTCTACAATTAAGTCTTTAAATTGTCATTTTAGAAAAATAGAATTTTGATGAAGAATATTTTGAGACATGCAGGTTTTCAGTTTACCTTTGTTTTATTTTATTTATTTATTTATTTATTTATTTATTTATTTTGAGAGGATTTTACTATAGAGCACGTGCACTCACCAGAAAGACAGAGAAACAGAAAGCAAGAAATCACCCCCCAGGGGCGATGGCCATGCAGGAATTCCTTCTCCTCCATTCTCCTCTTGGGACCTTGGGCACACACACACGCCTGGTGTGACTTTAAACCACCAGGTCTGGGACTCGAACTGTGATCGACTACATCGGAGTCCAGCGACATAGCCATTACACCAACTGCTGGTCCCCACTTTAACTATGTTTTACCCTTTGTGAAGTTACCAGATAATATTCTTCCACAGTAATAGGAGAAATTAAGAAGTAACTATAGCACATCTTTCAAACTTTAGTGTGCATCAGAATTACCTGGAAGATTTGTTAAATCAGAGAATTCATAGTATAATGATGAATGGAAATCTCAGGAGGGTAGCTGTGTGTGCAGTAGTTTAGAGACACCTGGCCTGATTCTTGGAGCAACATCTTTGAGAAAATTAAATTGATAGAACACCTCATGCATATGAACATATGTAGAGGAATTTCAGACAACTAGAGAACAGTTGGAGTTGAATTTGTGAAAATTCATATTCATTCCATTTCATTAATGGGAAATTAAGCATAAGGAGAGACACAGTTACTAGCTTCAAGGTTAGGAAACAGTAGGTTCTTTATACGGCATGGCCCAGTTGCGAACAGTTAACATCTAACCAAAGTGATCACATAATTTATGGAGGCTGGTTGGATGGGAAGTATCTGTTTGCAGTGGGGACTGATGGTATGAATGAGATTTTCAGATAATGCCTAAAATTGAAAATCAAGAAATAAAAATGTTAACATATTATTTTGAGATATTATGGTAACAGAATTGAAAAGTGAGGGAGGAGAAGAAAATGGGGTGGGGACCAGAGGACTGCTGAATAGTCTAGTAAGCCTGTTAGAATGATGTGACATCTTAAAGTGTAACTAAATGGGAGATAGGTAGGTAGACAGACGTGTAAAATGGAATATATATATATAAATACCCGTATAAATTTTAAAAGTTAAGATAATACTGATAGAACAGATTAAGAGTAACTAGTTGAAGTACCTCTTCAAATCGTTGGCATAAAATGGGTGTTTACTAAAAGTAGACATCATACATTATGGGCAGAGGCCACAAGTGAATAGAATTCTAGCCTTGAGCTCATTCTGATGATGGTGAGTGTGAAAAGTTAAGTATTTACATATATTAACAAAGCATGGGAAAAGGTTGAAGTTTCACATTAACTCTTTTTTTTTTTTTTTTGGAGAGATTTTTGCTGTAGGGCGCATGCGCTCACCAGACAGACAGAGAGAGACATAGAGACAGAAAGCAAGAAATCACCCCGCAGAGGGGATGGTCACGCTGCAGTCCCTTCTCCTCTCGGGATCTTGGGCACGCACGCACACGCGCCTGGTGTGAGTTTTAAGCCACCGGGCCCGGGAAGTGAACCGTGGTCGACTACGTGGGAGTCCAGCGACATAGCCATTACGCTAACTGCTGGTTCCGTTTCACATTAACTCTTAATATTAAGTTTCGATCTTGGCTGTACATTCCAACATGTAAAGAGCTTTTCAAAACATCTGGTTTCACAGATTCTGGCTAGGAGCATCAGTGTTTTTAAAGCCACCACCTAATTCAATTTCATCTGATTAAGAAAACAGCTGAAATGGGACCGGCAGTTAGCGTAATGGCTATGTCGCTGGACTCCCATGTAGTCGACTGTGGTTTGCGTCCTGGACCCAGTGGCTTAAAACTCACGCTGGGCACATCTGCGTGCGTGCCCAAGATCCCAAGAGGAGAATGGAAGAGAAGGGATTGCAGCGTGGCCATTCCCCTGGGGGGTGATTTCTCACTTTCTGTCTCTCTGTCCCTCTCTGTCTGGTGAGCACACGCGCCCTATAGCAAAAACCTCTCAAAAAAAATAAAACAGCTGAAAGAGTACTCTTTTAAAGGATTTATGATTGTGTTTTGGTTTTTATCTTCTATGTTGATGTATGTCTGTGTCACTATTAACTAAATGATTGTAAGCTTTAAAACTTGTTTTCTTTAAGCCGCCTGATGGCATTGAAACGAATGGGAATCGTAAACGACTATGAGGTATGATAAACTTTTCCAGGTTTTTGAAGATTATTTCACATGACATGTTAGAAGAAGAGTTAACTAACAAACATGTATGTCTTTACTTGTATTTCACAGAAAATTCGTAGCTTTGCTGTAGCAATAGTAGGTGTTGGTGGAGTTGGTAGTGTGACTGCTGAAATGCTTACAAGATGTGGCATTGGTAAGGTAAAAACATTTCTCTTTGCCTATCATTTAGGGAAATACTCCTGGAGTAAATCAGGTACAAACTAGGATTTTCTACTCATCATTAATGGCTTACTATTTGTGATGTATTTATTCAGATTGGTCTTTCTTTCCAAAGGAATGAAACAGATCCATAACCAAAGGAAGCTGATAGTATTGCTAATTAAACAAGGACTATCTAATTGTGTTCAGGGACTTTTTTGTTTGCAGTAATGTGATGAGAATTTAAGAGTTCAGAGCCAGCAGATGACATGGTGGTTAAAGGTGCTGGATTTCCACATGGGAGACTGCAGTTCAAGTCCTGGACCTGGTGGCTTGCTTTCTCACTTGCCCTTTCTCTCTAATCAAATTTTAAAAAAAAAAGAAAGAAAGAAAGAAAAAAGTTGGAATTAAATAAATAATTATTTTAAAAAAAAAGAGTTCATGGAAAAATGGAATTAAAGATACCAATTTATTTGGTGCCAAAAATGTATTCTATGCAAAAGTGCATCATAGCTTTTCCAACAATCCAGTATAAACAATGTAGACTAGTATTTTAGATAAAAAGTTTAGGAAGGAAGCCATAAATTAATAAAGTATGTGAGTGAAACACTGAAGCATCTAACAGGTATCTTAATAAACACAAGCTTATACCAGACAGACTAGAAAGCATGTATCTTTCTTACTGTTGAATTTGAGCTAGAGAATACTCTGGATTTTTTTTACCCGAATTTTTTTCTTTTTTCTAAAA
Source organism: Tupaia belangeri chinensis (assembly GCF_000334495.1). NCBI lineage: Eukaryota > Metazoa > Chordata > Mammalia > Scandentia > Tupaiidae > Tupaia > Tupaia belangeri. The sequence continues at coordinate 212,641 of NW_006203803.1, read as the reverse complement.
TTAATTTGTATTGTGGTTAGAAGGAAAAATATAACCTTATTTGAGAATTCAGTCTCCCAATCTTAGACTTAAAAAGCCAGTCTATGATGTTAGATACATAGTCACTGGATAGATATGCTTTCCATAACTGTACGCACCTTATGTTGTCGTTGGGTAATGCCTACATACCCCTACAAATTTTTGTTGACACGCCCCACTCTTAAAGTGATTTTTAAAATTGCACTCATCAATATAGAAAAGACAGCACTAAAATACTAAAATGCTTATTAAAATTTTAATATCAATCAAGAGATTTAATAAAAGTACACCAAAAATCACTTTTGGTTGATTGGCTAGAGATACTGGAAATCACTGAGATCAGTGCTTCTCAAGTTTGAGTCTGTTATCAGAGTCACTGGGAAGGCTTGTTAAAGCACAGGTCAGAGGACCTAACCCTGGTGGTTTTGATCCACCAGTTATTAAGTGGACTTAATCATTGAATATTTTTAGCAAGTTCTGAAATGACCCTGAGGATATTGTTCCAGTGACTACACTTTTTACTTTTTTTTTTTTTTTTTGAGAAGTTTTTGCTATAGGGCGTGTGTGCTCCACAGAAAAACAGAGAGAGACAGAAAGCAAGAAGTCACCCCCCAGGGGGGGTGGCCACCCACAATCCCTTCTCCTCCATTCTCCTTTCAGGATCTTGGGCACACGTACGTACGCGTGCACACACACACGCCCAGCGTGAGTTTAAGCCACTGGGTCCAGGACTCGAACTGTGGTCGACTACATGGGAATCCAGTAGACATAGCTGTTATGCTAACTACTGGTCCCATCCAGGAACTACACTTTTTTTTTTTCTTTTTTTTGGAGAGGTTTTTGCTATAGGGCACGTGCACTCGCCAGACAGACACAGAGAGACAGAAAGCGAGAAATCACCCCCCAGAGGGGATGGCCATGCTGCCGTCCCTTCTCCTCCATTCTCCTCTCGGGATCTTGGGCACGCACGCACGCACACGTGCCCAGCATGAGTTCAAGCCACTGGGTCCAGGACTCAAACCACGGTCGACCATGTGGGAGTCCAGCAACATAGCCATTACACTAACTGCTGGTCCTCAGGGACTACACTTTTAAGGAGCACTGGAGCCTTGCTACTCCAAGGTTGGTCCTGAAGTAGTAGCATCAGCATCACATGTGAGCTTGTTCGAACTCAAAGCTCTCAGGCCTTACGCAGACATACTGAATCAGAATTTATATTTATCAAGTCCTCAAATGATTCCTGTACATATTAAAGTTGGGGAAGAAGCCTGATGACACAGCAGTAAAATGTGACTTTCTGTAAGACTGACCCACATGGAGGCTTCTGGATTTATGTCCAGGGACCTCCCTGAGTATGCCATGATCCAGGACTGGCTAAGGTTGGAGTAGATGACAGTTTCAGAATCCTGTTGGGGATTCTCTTCCCACCTCTTCTCTTTTACATGGATAAATGAAATTAACTAAAAAAAAGGAAAACATGGGCAAGTGCTCATTCCCCTCTAATGAGCTCCAGGTGATGCTGATGCTGCTGGACCAGGCCATATTTTGAGTTTCAGAGACCTTGAACAGTAGTTAGCAAATGTTGCTATCAGTACAATCACCTGGGAAGTTTAAAAAAAAATTTCCAGTATCCAGACTTCCTCCCATAATAGGTAAATCAGAATCTCGGGAGATAAAATACAGGCATCTTTATTTTTAAAATCTTGAAGTGACTCTAGTATGCACTCAAGTTTGTAAACTAAGAATTTAAATAGGTAAGTTGCAGGAACTCTTCACTTTGGTTTTTTTGGGGGGAGAGGTTTTCGCTATAGGGCACGTGCACTCGCCAGACAGACTCAGAGAGACATAGAGACAGAAAGCGAGAAATCACCCCCCAGGGGGAAATGGCCATGCCACAATCCCTTGTCCTCAATTCTCCTCTTGGGATCTTGGGCACGCATGCACACACACCCAGCGTGAGTTTAAGCCACCGGGTCTGGGACACAAACCATGGTCGACTACGTAGGATTCCAGCGACATAACCATTACGCTAACTGCTGGTTTCCAGGAACTCTTCACTTTGTAAAGCAGATAAATGAGAAGCTAATTCATGGGGTTAAGTATAAGGGGAAGAGAAACGGGGAGACTCAGAGCCCATTTATTATCTCTATAAGTACCTGGAATCCTGTGACAGTATCCGGAGTGCCTTGGATCACAAGATTTCAGTCAGTTGCTTTATTTTACCAATGAGAGCATAGGCCAAAAAAAAAAAAATGAATATTTACCTACAATCAAAACCAGTTAGTGACAGAGTTACAGCTCATACCTGTTCTCAAGTTAAGTATTTCCTGCAACTTCTAAACAAACTATGAGGCAAAAATTTAAAGTGAATACCTGATGCAACCTAATACATATTTACTGAATATGCTTAAACAGAGATTCTAAATAGGGTTATAAAATTATCAGCTGGCATGTTGAGAGATCTTTTCTAGTAAGATATTTAAGGTTTTGTGGGTATTGTTATGGGCTAAGTTAATTTTTCTGTAAAAATCCCATTTTGTTTTTATTATCAAATTTAGGATGCTGGGTATTATAATACAAAGTCACAGAATTTTAGGTCAATTCTTGACTTTAACCTTATTCTTACCATTTTAAATACTGTGCGTGTGTGTGTGGGGGGGGTATGTATGAAGTACTGTTTGAAACGAGCTTAAGACTACAGTTGGAAAGCCCTTGACATTTGATAGAAAGTGGACGAATACTCAAGATTTACTTCTAGTGAAGCGAGTCAATCTATGAAGAAAGTCAATCTATGAAAGAGAGACATAGTATGTCCCCACTTAATGTATACTGAATGTCCACACTGTATGATGGAAACGGAAAGATTGGAGGTTATAGAAGGATGGAAAATGGTTGCAGTTACTGGAATGCAGTATGGGAAGAGGGAGGGTGAGAGGAAGGGAATCAAATAGAAAAACAGAGAGGTAGTGCATGTGGGGGATGCAGAAGTGGAGGACCGTTGATGATAGTGTGTGTGATATCTTCAGCAGGTCTGGCGTGCAGTGTGTTCATGCCTGGAAAATTCATTTTACAAGCTGTGTTGATGTACAGTGATTAAATGAATGAAATGTTAAAAAGACTATAGTAGGAGCTGATCAGTTAGTGATTCTCTTTGTAATAATGTTTTAACTGTGGCATTTATATATACATATTGTGTCATTCACAAAAAGAATCATTGGGTTATCCTATAGTTTTAAATTACAGATTCGTTTTTATTTTATTAAAGATTTTATTTTCCCACTGGGTTCTTGGATTTTAGCAAAACTTTGGAATGAAGTTGGACTTTGGCACTGTCTTTAAAAATTGAAATGATATTGGATGAACTTTAAATTCTCAGAGAGGCAGCATGGCATTAAGGTTAGGGTATAGACACTGGATTGAAAATGCCTGAATTTGAATCTGACTTCCACTACATACTAGCTGAGTAGTCTTTGGACAAGTGCCCTAGTTGCCTCATTTCTAAAATAAGGATATTAGTATCCACGTATTTACCTCACATGGGTGTTCAATGAATTAATATATGCCACCTAATGTTTTAGAGTTAGCTAAACTTACTGTCAAACTATTAAATCCATCACATGTAAAGTCCACTCATTTAGTCTTTGTTATGTTTAGTTTTTTGGTATTTTTTCATTGGAATACTGTTATTTTCATTTTAGTTGCTACTCTTTGACTATGACAAGGTGGAATTGGCCAATATGAATAGGCTTTTCTTCCAACCTCATCAAGCAGGATTAAGTAAAGTTCAGGCGGCAGAACACACTTTGAGGTAAGTAGGATAGCAATTAATGACTATATTCAATGAGATCTCACTTTGTCTATTTGGCAGGAGTTAACCTAATATGTAAATTGACTTGAATCTTTCTCTATAAAACTGCTTATTTCACTTATACAAGGAATTTTCTTACCACTTGCACAGGGGTTAGCAACCTTTTTCTGTGTAGGGCGAGGTAGATATTTGAGTCTTCCAGGGACCTGGCACAGCTGCTCAACTAAGGAATTGTATCATGGTGCTGACTGTAAACAACACAAAAATAAGTGTGCGTGTCTGTGCTGATAAAACTTTATTTGGGGGCTCTGAAACTTAAATGTCATTTAATTTCTACATGCGAGGAAATAGGTTTTTTTTGACATTTCTTAACTGCTTAAAAATGTAAAATCCAAGGCTGGCAGGTGGCACGGTAGTTAAGGGCCCTGGACTCCGACATGGCCAACTGCAGTTTGAGTCCCGAACCTGGGAGCTTGCTTTCTCATTTCCCCCCCTTTCTGTCTCTCTCTCTTGTTTACTCTGACCATCTCTGGTCAAATTAAAATAAATAAAATAAATAAATAAAGTTAAATAAAATAATTCTTTTTTTAAAAATGCATTTGTAGCATGCAAGCTGTACTAAAACAGGTCAGATTTGGCCCATGGGCCGTAGTTTGCCAACCTCTGCTCTAGGAACTTTCTTTGTGGTCCCTAACACACCTGTACTGAATTGAATAAGAAGCAAAGAAACTCTTTGCGCAGGCTGAGCAGTAGCTGCCAGGATTTGTAAAGACTTAATTCCCAGCACACAGAGTAACCCTAGTTGTGATGGAAGTATTTTTGTAGTCCTGTGACAGTGTGCAAAGTTTTGGACTCACACAGTTTATTCCTGAAGTGTGGTAAGACAGGTAGATAAGGACTTGAGATTTCCTTTGGATAGCTTGAATTCTGGTTCTTTAAAGTATGTTAAATGCTCTTCAGCACTTTCAACTTTTCTATTCATACTAGTAGTCTTTATAATCACTTTCTCATTCCTCTTAGGAACATCAACCCTGATGTTCTTTTTGAAGTACACAACTACAATATAACCACAGTGGAAAATTTTCAACATTTCATCAATAGAATAAGGTAAAATTTGGGACCAGCCACTGGTGTGTTGGTTAAGACAGTTGGATCCCATATGGCTGACTACGATTTGAGACTCTGGCCTGGTAACTTGGAAAAAATGTTGGGAATGTGTGCGTACATGCCCAAAAACCTATGAGGAAAATTGAAGGGAAGGGAATGCAGTATGTCCATCCCCCCTAGAGAGAGTGTTTTCTCACTTCTCAATTCTGGCAAGCCCATGTGCCCTCTAGCAAACCTAAAAAAAAAGGTAAAATTTTTATTTATGAATAGTTTGTACTATGTCTGGTTTCTACTATGTCAGCTAAGTATTATCAGAAAAACCTATTGGTTATGACAGTGAATTGGTAGAATAATATATATTTTTCTGTTTAAAAAATAGTAATTTTGTGTCATTTTAATGTATTAGGAGTGCAGTGAAAAAGTATTTATTGTCAAAAAAAAAAGGCAAAAGTAAAATTTCTATAAATTACAGTGTTACAAGGGATCCTCAATTTTCTTTTCTTTTCTTTATTTTTATTTTTTTGAGAGGTTTCTTTTTTGCTATAGAGTGCATGCACTCACCAGAAAGACAGAGAGAGGAGAGAGACAGAGGGACAGAAAGCGAGAAATCACCCCCCAGGGGGGATGGCCATGCCGCAATCCCTTCTCCTCCATTCTCCTCTTGGGATCTTGGCACATGCAACCGGCGTGAGTTTAAGCCACTGGTTCTGGGACTCGAACTGCAGTCAACTACATGGGAGTTCAGCTACATTGCCATTACACTAACTGCTGGTCTCAGAGATCCTCAACTTTAAGTTCTGTATTCTCCATTATATTCGGTGGTTGGGAAAGTCATGACGCATTTTTATATAGAAAAAGGTAGAACAACATCATGACTTCCTCGACAACATAATATTACTGTGTGATAGGTGTTTTCCAGAGACTGTGAGGACACCATTAAATCATGAAATGCATTCCATTAAAAATCTGTGAAAGCTGGGAACCAGCAGTTAGCGTAATGGCTATGTCGCTGGACTCCCACGTAGTCAACCACAGTTCGCGTCCCAGACCCGGTGGCTTAAAACGCATGCTGGGCGTGTGTGCGTGCATGCCCAAGATCCCGAGAGGAGAATGGAGGAGAAGGGATTGCAGTGTGACCATCCCCCCTGAGGGGTGATTTCTCACTTTCTGTCTCTATGGCTGTCTCTGTCTGTCTGGCGAGCGCATGCGCCCTATAGTGAAAATCTCTCCAAAAAAAAAAAAATCTGTGAAAGTTGATAGCAAAATGGTAACTTTCATGAACAGAATGATACTTCCTTCATCCTTGTATTTCTTTTAAAGGACTATTAGATGTTACAGTATAATGAGTTACTCAACACTCAATGTATATGGGATCTTTAATATTAAATACTTACTGTGTTATACTCAGACATTTCATGAATAAATGGATGACTGAACAAATAAAATCTAATTAGAATGCATTTCGTATTCTGATTTTTTAAAAATAAAATTTATTTCCTTTAACTAGTAATGGTGGTTTAGAAGAAGGAAAACCTGTTGATCTAGTTCTTAGCTGTGTGGACAATTTTGAAGCTCGAATGACAATAAATACAGTGAGTATTTCTGTTGTGTAAGAGGGTACACTCATGGGTTTAACTCTAATTTTCTTGTATGTTCTTTCAGTATATAATTTCTATCCTAAATATAATTCTGAATTTAAATCCTTTTATGTGCTTTGTTTTTAATGTTCTCTTAGCTTACTTTTAGTCTAATAGCTATAAGACCTGTGTACTTGCCAGTGTGACGTATTTTGTAGTATCCAACTCTCTTTATGCCAATAGAATAAACTGTAAAATAGGTAGTACTTCTAATGGATACATTTTTTTTTGGAGAGATTTTTCACTATAGGGCGCGTGCACTCGCCAGACAGACAGAGACAGACATAGAGACAGAAAGCGAGAAATCACCCCCCAGGGGGGATGGTCACGCCGCAATCCCTTCTCCTCCATTCTCCTCTCAGGATCTTGGGCACGCACGCACACGCGCCCAGCGTGAGTTTTAAGCCACCAGGTCCGGGACGCGAACCACGGTCTACTATGTGGGAGTCCAGCGACATAGCCATTACGCTAACTGCTGGTTCCCTCTAATGGATACTTTTAAAATATACATTTATGTTTCATAAATATAAATTTGATCAGCATTGGTCTTAACTTTTTTATTTTGCCAAATATACATATGAATCACTTAAGAAACTGGTTTCTCAAAAGTAAAAAATAATTTTTGGGAACCAGCAGTTAGCGTAATGGCTATGTCGCTGGACTCCCACGTAGTCGACCGCGGTTCGCGTCCCGGACCCGGTGGCTTAAAACTCACGCCGGGCACGTGTGCGTGCGTGCCCAAGATCCCGAGAGGAGGATGGAGGAGAAGGGATTGCGGCGTGACCATACCCTCTGGGGGTTGATTTCTCGCTTTCTGTCTCTATGTCTCTCTGTCTGTCTGGCAAGCGCACACGCCCTATAGCGAAAATCTCTCCAAAAAAAGAAGTAAAAAATAATTTTTAATTTTTAATTATTGTTTTTAACTTTCCTAATAGTACTTTGGTATTTTTTTTTGTTGGCGAATTATTTTAGAAAAATAAATTTATTCTGGTAAGAAAATCCCATAAACTGTGGTACAGTTTAATAAATGCACATTGAGCTAGTGCTATTGCATAGGTGTTTAAGGGAACTGGATTCCATATGATTGACCATGGTTTAAATCCTGGTGCTGGTGGTTTGGAAGACATGCTAGATGTGTGTGCATGCATGTTCAAAATCCTGATGTGAAGGAGAAATGGAGGAAAAGGATTGTGGCAGTGACCATGCCCTACTGGGGGAGTGGGTGCTTTCTCTATGGCGAGTGGATGTGCCCTCTGACAATAAAAATAAATACATGCATATATACCTATTTACTGACTGCTTCTTGAATACTGTCACTTTACTCTTTAAATAGAGTGTGATACTAACTGAAGAATTTCATTATTTACAGCTTTCCTCATTTATTCTCAAAATAAATTTTAAGAAATCCCTGGTAATACCTAGGAAATCTGAATTATTCATGAAAATAATTTATAGTAAATTACTTGTTATTCTTTCTTATGTTTTCACGTATTTCTATTAAGGCTTGTAATGAACTTGGACAAACATGGATGGAATCTGGTGTCAGTGAAAACGCAGTTTCAGGGCATATACAGCTCATAATTCCTGGAGAATCTGCTTGTTTTGCGGTATGCATTATTTTTTTGGATTGTTTTTCTTTATTAGGTAATTGAATTCTTACATGCATTGAAAATATATCATAGTTCAAAGAAAAACAAACTTAAATGTGATGGAATACTGTTCGGAACATCTTAACTTTTCCCCTCTTCTGAAATGTGTTTTCTTGTAACTTTTCTCATGTAGTGTGCTCCACCACTTGTAGTTGCTGCAAATATTGATGAAAAGACTTTGAAACGAGAAGGTGTTTGTGCAGCCAGTCTTCCTACCACTATGGGAGTGGTTGCTGGGATCTTGGTACAAAATGTATTAAAGTAAGTGAAGGATATTTTTTTTTCATGTTTTTATTTATTTATTTTAAAGACAGGCTCTTGCCATGTCATGATCCGCCTATCTCAGCCTTTCAGCTGGGACTACAGGTGTATGCCATCATGCCAGATTGTTTAAAACAGTTTTGCTGTTGCCCAGGCCAGCCTCAAGCTTGTGATTCTCCTGCCTCAGCTTCCTCAAGTCATTAAGAGTACAGGGACACAGGTCTATGCTCCCCCTCTAGGTTGACAGGGGAATTAAACCCTGGACTCACATGTGGTCCCAGCCTGTGAAGCTCAGCATCTTAGCAGTGAGTGCCAGTGTGCTGGGATAGTTTTGTACACTTTTGATCAAAATGAATATATTTTGTGAAGGATTTCAAAAATCGAAATTATCATCTAAGTATTTATACAGTATTTAGTTTTTAAATATATTTTATATATGCTATATATGTGTATGTTTTATTTAATACATATGTATAGTTACAATTTATATATAAATACATATGTGCATATTCATCATAAATCTATATAGATGTCAGTTACTCCCTGCATTTAGAATAGCTGTTTTCAAATGTACAGTGATACTAGTGTATTTATTTATGAAGCATTAACTAAATGATTTAAATCTCTGCATATTTGACCAAAGATTAGAGACTTAGGCATAAATACACTTGCTCTCACTATCTTGATATAAAATTTATTAAAAATAATCTGAAGGTAATTTAACATTATCCAAGATAATATCTCTGCTATACACATTATTTACTAGCAACTATATTACTATTTTAACTATAGCCAAAAAGAAGAGAAAAGGTTTCTGTGCAGCTAAAATTTATGTGAAAGAGTTCATGAATCAATTCACACTTTCTCAAAGGCAGAGCAGTGGGCCAGCAGATAGCATAGAGGTTAAGGCAGTGGATCGCATATGGCTGACTCTGTGGTTCAAGACCCAGACCCAGCAGCTTGAAAAATCAGTGGGTGCATGTGCACGTGTGCTCAAAATCCTGAGAGGTTAATGAAGGAGGATTACAGGGTGGCCATCCCCCTTGGGAGTGCCTTGCCACTTTCCATCTGTCTCTAGTGAGCACATGTGCCCAATAGCAAAAATTAAAAAAAAAAAAAAATACAGAACGCCTTTAGGTGTTTCCTACCTATGGCTACTCCCCCCCCCCTCACTTCACAACTTTAATAAGCTTAGATATGTTTTGTGAGCCCTTAATAAGAATAAACTGCACCTTGATACAGAGGTACCCTGTGTCAGTAAGTATCAGATAGCAGCAAAGAAACTGAAAAAGTACACATAAGAATTCTCAATGTAACAGCCTAGAGCTAGTTCATGTAAGAACAGCCTGTACAAACTTCAGTAGGTGCTGTCTAAACAAAACATTTTATAAGTATGGTACCAAAAAAGAGAAAAAGAATCATGGCTACAAAATTATTCTCTTAAAGATGTATCATATTTTGCCAGCCTCCTGTTGGTGGACATTTAGGCTACTTAAAATTTTTTTGTTGTTATTAACAGTGCCATGATCAGGAGGTTTTAACACTTTTCCCACATTTTAACGTCTGAAATCAGTGCACTTCTTAAAGTTGTCGACATGACATGTCATAGTTTTCTTTTTACTACAGATTCAAAATTTAACAGTGCATTCTACATTTATAGATATCTTGGATTCATCTTTTGAATATAGTACTAGATGATTGTACA
>NW_006203803.1:190981-202442 GCF_000334495.1 Tupaia belangeri chinensis | reverse complement strand
TTTTCAAAAGTGGAATTTCTAGGGACCAGCAGTTAGCGTAATGGCTATGTCACTGAACTCCCACGTAGTCAACCACAGTTTGAGTCCTGGATCCAGTGGCTTAAACTCATGCCGGATGTGTGTGCATGGGTGCCCAAGATCCTGAGAGGAAGAATGGAAGAGAAGAGATTGTGGCATGGCCATCCCCCCTGGGGGGTGATTTCTTGCTTTCTGTCTGTCTCTGTCTTTCTGGAGAGCGCACGTGCCCTATAGCAAAAACATTTCCCCCCCCAAAAAAAGTGGAATTTCTGAATTTATGCAAATTTTTAAACAAATATTACTAAATTTCTCCTACAAAAGACTGTTTCCATCATAATGTAGGAATACCTGGTTCACCCATACCTTTGGTGAAATTGCAAGTAATCAAACTCGTCAGTTTTTTTCGATCTGATAGGAAAAAATAGGCATTTCATTTTTAATTTATTTGTGAAAAGGATTGAGTACATATTTTTCTGTGAACTGTATGCTAATCCTTTATTTTTTGTTTTTCCTTGTATATTAGGAACATGCATTTGCAAATATTTTTCCTTTTGTTATTTATCTTTTGTACATGATTTTTTCCTCTATGCCAAAGTTTTAAAAATAATTAGATTTGATTGTCAAGAGGGAACATTACTTACATAAAATTTTATTGAACTATACATTTAAAATTCTGTACTTTCTATCATTTTTAAAAAAATTAACATAGTTTTAGTTCCATTATCAGGGGGTTTTAACACTTTTCCCACATTTTAACGTCTGAAATCAGTGCGCTGCTTAAAGTTGTCGACATGACATGTCATAGTTTTCTTTTTACCACAGATTCAAAATTTAACAGTGCATCCTACATTTAATATTTTTCCCTTTCCTTTACTCCTTCAACAACATTCGAAATCTCCTGTAATCCAGGCCCTGTTAAAGAGATAAAAAATTTCTGTGTTCTGAGTTTCATATTATAAAAATCATTTTAACTACTCAAAGATAATTTTTTAAATGTAATGACTTTTTCCTACTTTATGGTTTCATTTCTTTATTGAAGTCTACTTTGATTTCTTTTTCTAGGTTTCTGTTAAATTTTGGAAACGTTAGTTTTTACCTTGGATACAATGCAATGCAGGATTTTTTTCCTACTATGTCCATGAAACCAAATCCTCAGTGTGATGACAAAAACTGCAGGAAGCAGCAGGAAGAATATAAGGTATGTCAATCCTTTGGAATGTGTGAGAGGGATCATCTTGGGTAGGATGGTAACTTAAAATAGGAACAGATTTGATATGCAAAATACATGGATTCTAGATTTTTACAGATTTGGCTTTCTTACTATACTTCAAAACAAAAGTACTTTGATTTTTTTGATAAAAGTCCTGTCTGAATTCTTCACTTACACTTCAGAAAACTAAGAATGGGGACCAGCAGATGACATTATGGTTACATTGCTGGAATTCCACATGGTCGACCACTTTTTGGGTCCTGGACCTAGTGGCTTGAAGCTCTCGCTGGGCATTTGTGCATGCATTCCCAAGATTCTGAGAGGAGAAGGGATTATGGTGTAGCCATCCCCACTGGGTGGTGATTTCTCGCTTTCTGTTTCTCTGTCTCCCTCTGTCTCTTTGGCAAACACACGCACCTCATAACAAAAACTCTTTTTAAAACAACTAAAAAACTAAGAATGAATAAAATACTATGATACTATTTGATTTCTACAGAAAAAGGTTGCAGTATTGCCCAAACAGGAGGCTGTACAAGAGGAGGAAGATATAATACATGAAGACAATGAGTGGGGTAGGAATTCTTTTATAAAAGTTAAAATGGTAGCATACAATAAAATCTTTTATGGTAGAGAAAATAAGATTATATAAATTTTGAATAATTATTGTTTATAGATTCCTTAAAAGCTGTTATTGGATCAAATTTAACTCCATAGGTATTGAGCTGGTATCTGAGGTTTCAGAAGAGGAGCTGAAAAATTCTTCGGGTCCAGTTCCTGACTTACCTGAAGGAATTACAGTGGCATATACAATCCCAAAAAAGGTACTTCTAAAATCTTATTTACTAATTAAATATCATAAGAGAAAAATGTATATCATCTTTCATCTTCATCCTATTTAAAAAAAAAATTTTGGTGACATTTTTGCTATAGGGTGTGCACTTACCAGAGAGGAACAGAAAGTAAGAAATCACTCCCCAGGGGGATGGCCACGCCACAATCCCTTTTCCTCTGTTCTCCTCTCAGAATTTTGGGCACACACGTACACGCTCTTGGCGTTTTAAGCCACTGGGTCCAGGACTTGAACCATGGTCAACTACGTGGGAGTTCATCAGCATAACCATTATGCTGTCTGCTGGTCCCCATCTTTATCCTATTTTTTTTTTAATTTTTATTTATTCATTCATTTAATTTGACCAGAGAGAGACACACAGAGAGAGAGAGAGAAGGAAAGTAAGAAAGCAAGTCACCAGGACTAGGACTCAAACCATGGTCGGTCGTGTGGGAGTTTCGAGCACTTTAACCACCACGCCATTTGCTGGTCCCTGTCTTTATCCAATTTTAATGTCAATCAGCTTTTCCTGTTTTAAATATTTCATACTATAGACATTAAGAAGTAGGAAAGAGACAGGCATTTGGTATTAATATAAAGATAGGCCGTTATTTTAAACTGTTTGAAAACATAGATATATTGGTTTTGTTCACTCATTAATGAAGTATAATTTTAAGATTAAATGAAGTTGTCATTTTGTATATTGATAGTTTTAGCCACAATGCCTTTCAAAAATATTTCAGCAGAGATGATGAAAATATTGGAATTACCATCTTGTATATTAAGAGAGTTGTGGAGAAAATAATTCATCTCTCTCCTCTAAATTAAAAGGCATTCTAAAGACAACTACTTTATAAATTTGTTGAACATGGGTAAAGCTTACTGATTATCTATTCCTATGTATTTTATATGGCTCTTTATTTCCCTCATTTGTTGACAGCAAGAAGATTCTATACCTGAAGTAACAGTGGAAGATTCTGGTGAAACTTTGGAAGACCTCATGGCCAAAATGAAGAATATATAGATGGTGGACTGACGTGTCTTTTATTTCCTGTGTTAAAACCGATTTCCTTGAAATTAATTTTTTTTAACTGATAAAACTTAAAACAACATTAACTGGTATTTTATCTTCATTGTTGGTAATACTTCTGGAAAATACTGGGACTGCTTATTCCTCCTCACCCCCTACTAAATCAGTAACTTTTCTAAAATGTATGCTTCATTCTAGTAAGAAAATGTAAAAGGGCTATTGTAGGCCATTATAAACTTTGTCACAAACATCGCCACCGAAATGTTTTTGCCTTTTGGACTAGGGGAGGGACCAATCTGATTCCCTCATGGTCTGTTGCCTGAGGATGTGGACAGTACAGTAGTATGTGAGCCTACAATATGAGGAGGACAAGAGGTCAGACCTAGAGATGAGAGCTAGCACATGCACTCATTTTGGAATTGCTCTCTACAAGAAAACTGCCCACTACTATTAAATTGATCAAAAACATCCTTTCAGATGTTTCCTGATGAAATATAGGATGAAATGTAGTCACCGGAAAAATTTGTAAACCTGTGACTTTTTTTAAGAGAGATTTTTGCTATCGGGCACATGTGCTTGCTGGAGAGACAGAGGGAGACAGAGAGTGAGAAATCACCCCCCAGGGGGATGGCCATTCCAAAATCTCTTCTCCATTCTCAGGATTTTGGGCATGCACCCAGGGTGAGTTTTTTAAGCTGCCAGGTCTGTGATTCAAACACAGTTTACTTTACTTTGTGCGAGTCCAGTGACATAATTGTTACACCATCTGCTGGTCCCAACCTGTGACTTTTATATTCAAATTAAGACTAAGCTAAATAAAGGAAGTGGTCTACATGGGTAAGTCAGATAGGAAACACGACGTAGATTTCATTCTGTACTGACCGAGGAGTAGGAATCATTGCATCTGCGGAACATGTATCTGGAATCACTGTACTTTACTGAAGAGCAAGTCGTAAATGTAGCCTAAGCTTGTCTAGATTGTACCCCTCAGACACACTACCACTGCATAGGTCATTTAAATTTGATCCCAAGGTAATGAGATGCTATTAAGGTTCACCCTGGACAGCGGGCATGAGTTCTAAATTGCCCCTGCAATGACTGACATACACATTCACCAAAGAATATTATTTCTCCTGATCATGACCACTAAACTGTAAATTGGTAGAAACTGGTTTCTCTGGAACGGCATACAAATAACGAAGGCTTAGAGATCTTTGATTGAAAGAAAACTTTTGGTTTGGAGTTTGGAGAGTAATAACATTTGGTATAACCATTACCAGTCAGCTGTTTCTATGCTAATTTGTTACTTTGACAGTTTTTCTTTGAATAGATATGAATATATAAATTGTACTTCTAGAGGGAAAATGATAGTAAAAAATTAAAACTACATTCCCCACTTGGAACATAAAGTTCTAAAAACTGTTATCAGAAAGTCTGAAATATCAAAAATGTTCCATATTAATTTGGAGAATCTAGGATTATACAGTGACTTCTGTGTTTATTAAAGTCAGGAAAATAGGGGGGTAATTTTTTTAGCCTTGATATTTTTATTGCCTTGTGAGTTCTTTGAACAATCAAAAAAAAATTAGTGTATTCAAATATAAACATTTTTGTAATTACTAGAGATGTTTTGAATTTCAAAAATGCAGTCTAAAATAATTCTTTGAAAACCCTGGCATATGAATTTGTTAACATTTTCCATATAATTATAAATTTTTATGAAAATGTATCTAGAATTAACCATCATCAAAGACCTTTTATCTGCTTAGTGCATCAGTGTTGGTGTACACTCAAACAATTCTTACGTAATTTTTTTTCTAATATCTTTAAAAACTAATGGACTGAGGCCAGCCAGTGGCATGGTGGTTAAGGAGGCTGCATCTCACATGGTTGACTGAATGGTTCAAGTCCCAGACCAGGCGGCTTAAAAACACAGGAAGCTTTTATGTGTGTGTCCAAAATCCTGACAGGACAGTGGAGAAGGGACTACAGCATGGTCATATCCCCTGGGGGGTACTGTCTTACTTCTCTCCCTCTCTTTTTGTCTCCAGCAAGCACCCAGGCCCAATAGCAAACAATAAATAAATAAATAAAAACTATTGGATTATTTAAAAATCTGTTAATACATATCTTGCTACAGAGTGCTCTCTTGACAGCCTACTTTTCATAAAATCTTCTGTAAGGAGAGAATTATGAGAAATTAAGTATCACTAAATTTTGTATTACTAAATTAACCCACAGTGTTTCACAGATTCGTACATACTATTCAACAATGTGAAAGATGGAAAAGCAGGCCCCAAATTGTTTTTGTACAGAGATTCTAAATGATACAACAGATAATATTCAACATTTCATTCCATTTTTTTGTTTTTAAGTTTTTCCCATAGGGTATGTGTGTTCTCAAAAGAAGGAAAGTGAAAAATCACTCCACACTGGGCAAGGCTATGCTACAATCCCTTCTCCATTCTCTTGGGATTTTGGACACTCACGCATGCACAGGGACCTGGTGTGATTTTCAAGTCACAGGGTCCAGGACTGAACTGGTCAGCTGTGTAGAAATCCAGTGCCTTATCCAGCATGCCACCTACTGGCTTCTCCTTTCTCATTGTTAATGAAAAATTAATTTATAGTTCTCTTTAAATGTAGTAGAGAAAATACTCCCTAGATACCTACAAATACTGATTAACATAAAGAGTATAAACACTTGGGCCAGCAGGTGACGTCGTGGTTAAGGATGCTGGACTCCCATATGGCCGACTGTGGTTCAAGTCCCAGACTTGGTAGCTTGCTTTCTCACTTTCTCTCTTTCTCTCTCACTCTGTCCCCCTCTGGTCAAATTTTAAAAATAAGCAAATAAGTAAAGTTAAATTTAAAAAAATAACTCTTAAAAAAAAGTATACTTAAGAATATTTATTAAGGAAGCTTTGATTCCCACCCCCCCATCACTCTTTTTCAAAGAATTATTTAATTTGGGGGACTAGCAGGTGGTGAGGTAGTTAAGGTGCTGGACTCCCACATGACCAAATGAGGTTTGAGTCCCAGACCTGGCAGCTTGAAACTCATGCTGTACATAATTGTGTGCATGCCCAAAATCCCAAGAGGACAATGGAGGAGAAGGGATTGTAGTGTGGCCATCCTCCTGGCAGATGATTTCTCATTTTCTCTCTCTCCATCACACCTAGCAAACGCATGTGCCCTATACCAAAAATCTCTCTTAAAAAAAATATTTAATTTTATTATTAATTTTAAATTTGTTAATAGGGCACATGCATTCACCAGAGAGTGACAGTGAAAGAGAGACAGTGACAGAAAGTGAGACACTAGGTCCTGGCCATGCCACCTGCTGACTCCCATCATATTTTTAAAAACATTTCCTTTTCTATGAAGTGTTGATAAATGAAAATTAATTATAACTTGGATCTTACCAATCCAGATTTATAATGGACTTGTTCGAAAGCTACCTTTCTCATTGTGAAGGTGTATATTAATGTGAATATATTCCTACTTGAGAATCTCAAATATACACAAATACACAGAGATGTCTGTCCCAGCTAATTTAATATTTTAAGTAGTAAGCATCCTGCTTGAAAATATTTGAGTTGTATTGAGTTGTAATACATAATTTAGTGCAATTATTCTCCAGCTACAATTTTTCATCATAAAGTGACTTTGAACAGTATTAGAGGTTTCTGCTTTTTTGTGTTTTTCAAGTCTAAAGTTTAGAGGTACAAAGAATAAATGCATATCATTCTTAAGCTAGGTTTTCTTCTTTTCAGATTTCTCCTAAAGTACTGGTCTCAGATTATTTACTAAAGCAGTTTTGTAAAGGTAGTAAACTTTAATACATTACTTAAACTGTATTAAATTATTCATACTACTAAAACAATCAAACTTTAAGCTCTCACTCTTATTTTTTTTGAGTGAGATTTTTGCTGTGCTCGCCAGAGAGACAGAAGGTGAGAAGTCACCTTCAGGGGGGATGGCCATGCTGCAGTCCCTTCTCCATTCTCCTCTTGGGATCTTAGGCACACTCGCATGCACATGCTCCTGGCGTGTGTTTTAAGCTGCCAGGTCTGGGACTCGAACTGCAGTAGACTACATGGGAGACAAGTGATGTAACTGCTATGCCATCTGCTAGTTCCTTTAAACTCTCATTCTAAAATCAGTATCTGGTGCATTTGTGAATTCAATTACTTTGTGCTTTTGATATCTAACAAACCCAGAAAGATATGTTATGGTTATGTTTTATCTTCTTTTTTCCCTCTTGAAGAAGGATGCGTATAAGATCCTAATTTTTCTTAAATTACCACTATAGTGCCTGAGAGTTACACCATCGCTTACTGCTTCTGACACTTACATACATATAAATCACTGGGGTAATCTAGCAGATTCTGATTCAGCAATTCTGGAGAAAAGTCTAAGAGGCTGAATTTCTAATCATCCCACATGGTGATACTTGCCAGGTAGTTCATGGACTACCCTGTAGGTAGCTGAGATTCAGAGAACATTACAAAAACCTTGTGGACCTACCAAAATTCTTCAAGGTGGGCAAACTACTCAGTAACTATTAACAATGTTCATTTTTTCTTAAAGCTTTAGGTATGCTTTGTAAATAATTAGTCAAAATGCAGATCCACTGTATAAATCAGAGTAGGGAGAAGAAAACTTGAAATTTTATTTTTGTTTTAAAGTAGTGATGTATGATTATTACACTTTCACTTTTATAATGAATACATGTTGGAATCATACAAGTACTGAAATTTATGAAGTTTTATTATATGTATAAATACATAAACTGCACAAAAACAATATCCAAAATGTGGAGATATTTATAAAATTTATAAAAATAGTTTTCAGTATAAAAATGGCAGAGTATTTTGAGTTTGAGGTAAATGAAGACACAGATTAAGCCATTTAAAAAAAGAAAATAGAAGAGACCGTCATATCCACGTTTTGAGCGCTTAACCTATTACCTCATTAATGACTTCAGACATTACACAGATAAATACTAACCAGAAATTAACAACTTACAGTGTAGAGAACATAGAAAGCAGAGGTACTGGCCAGATCTGCTCAAGGAAAAGGCATAAAGAATTTTTTAAAACAAGCAATCAGATTCCTGTGACTACATTTATTTGGCTGAAGACATGCAAACTTTCATAAACATGATCCCTTTCTTTTGACGCTTTCCTTTGAGGTAGAGGACTGGGCCAGTCTGCTGCTGAAAAGCAAGAGAAGGAATGAGGAGGCTCATGTAGCTCATGGGAGATGAATCCTGGTATCAGTGAGCTCCTGCTGGCAGACCTTCTGCCAGCTCTTGATGAACACAGCTCCTCGTGGTCAGCTCACCTGTCGTCTTAGAATTCGAATGAGTCTGCATCCTCGGATCCCATGCAGTGGGAAAATTGTTTCGAACAACACAGGCACAATCACACCTCAAACTTAATGATACCCTATATATTTTATACAAATAGTTAAGTCACACAAAGCAGTACAAATAACATTTTCTTAAGTTTTAAATTCTAACATTCTGAGTGTTCAATTATTTTCTCCAAAGGCGCATGTGCAAAAAATGATAACTGCTGCTGTTTGTTACCTTTGTCCTGGGTGAAGAAAAGCATTAGGAGAATGAGTTCTTTTTAAGCTAAATGTGTCTCCACTTGATGAATGTCGGGAAGGAGCTTTTCCACCCAAGAGTGATGTTTCTGCCTCTTTTATTTCCATTGCCCTTTTGTACAGTTCGGCAGCTTTTTCAAAATTCCCTTCTTCATAGCTTTGAGAGGAAAAAAAACAAAACTCTTAAAATGAGAATATAACCTCTTACCTGTTATAAATGACTTTACAAGATACAGAAAAGCAATTTGTGAATAACTGCTCGTTTTCCCCCTTTCTTTTTCTAGTACACTCAGACCAATAAAACAGAATACCCAGACTGTCCTTTCTCTCTGTACTGTAGAACACTGCAGTGCCTCATGTGAATACCACTAAGAAGGGAAGGTAGGTATTCTCTGCATCCTGAGGCAAACAAATGAGCAAACAAAAGTCAACACCCACTTAGCTGGAATTAGCTCTTAAGGCAGCAAACTGCTCACATTATCCCCAAAGCGAGCATATTGTAAACATAAACATTCCTTCACTAGTCATGAAGCACTCTTCTGCAAAATAGGTCATGCAGCCCCTCATTTCACTTGACACTACTTTATTATCCCTAAAGTTGAAAAGCAAAAATACCACTCCTCCTCCCTTCAAGAGAAAATATTTTCAGCAGTAAACTTTTTGTGCTATTCTATGACGAGTCAAGTTAAAGCCATTCTAAAAGAGGCTGTGTGTGCTTACCTAAGCACAGCTAAATTTTTTAAGGTTTCTCCAACTCGAGGATGCATCCGACCCAGACTGTCTTCATAAATCTTTAATGCTCTTTCATATAATGGCAAGGCTTCAAGGTGCTTTTTCTTATATATAAAAAAAAAAAAGTAATAATGCTTACTTGAACATACTGGTTTCTGAATAATGCTTTCTGAAATTACTTTTAATGTAATCAATACTAAGATAATTTAGTTTGTTTATGCATAACAGTCACTGGACTCCCACAGAGTTGACAATAGTTTAAGTCCCAGTGGCTTAAAACTCACACTGGGCACGTGTGCATGCATGCCCAAAATCCTAAGAGGAGAATGAAAGAGAAGAGACTGTGGCATGGCCGTCCCCCCGGGGGGATGATATCTAGCTTTCTGTCTCTCTGGCAATCACATGCCACCGTAGAGCAAAAATCTCTCAAAAAAAAAAAAAAAAGTTAATCCTAAAAGATATGAATGAACAGATGAAATTATGAATAATCAGAAGAGGGAAGCAGTACAATAGAAAGTCAGATACCAGAGTTTTAGACCTTGCTTGCTAACCATCTTATTATAACAGTATAGCACAAAACTATTTCTGTCTTGCACAATAGGCAAGACCTTTCATCACAAGCAAATGCTACACACTTTAAGACAAATATTACAGTGATTTCAGGGTTTTTAGTTTAACATATTTTGTGAATCAATAAAATACGGAAAAATGTTGAGTATGGAAGGGAGAGAGAGGGAAGGAAAACAGTAAAAGTATGCTTAATTGACAAAAAAGTGAGAAGCTATTTGCTGATAAGTTATAGAGTAATATCTTTGGCTTGACTGACATGCTGGAATAATATTTGTGTTGGAAAAAAATTTTATACACTGTAAAGATGTGATTAAATGTAAATAAATAAATTTTAAAAAGACAATATCATATAGAGAGATACAGGGCATCTACAGAATTAAAATAATTAAGCCTATGTTCTAAATGGAACACTAGTTGGTATGCAATATGAAGAAGAGACTACCTTACAAATCTAAATTCAGTAATTTATCAAACATTTAAGAAAACATTAGAAGATTAAAAAAATAACTTCAATTGTTTTTACTATACCAAATCTAACTCATTCTTACATGCTTTAAAGTCATTCATTTATAGTAAGTCAAAATGTGGGAACTTACCATTTGGCTATAAAGCACAGCTAAGTTTACCAAGGCGGTAGCTACACTAGGGTGCTTTGGACCAAAGGATTTCTGTCGAATTTCAACAGCCAATTCATACAAAGGTACAGCTTTGTCCAGTTTTCCCTAAAAAACATAAGTGAAATCTAATAAAAATATTAAGGCAATAAATACTATAAATACTGATCACAGGGCTTTTTCTATAAATAAAATTTTATATTAAATAGTAATTTTGCAGGGCTGGCAGGTGGTATGGTGTTTAAGATGCTGGACTCCCACGTGGTCAACTGTGGAATGAGTCCTGGACCCAGAGGCTTGCTTTCTCACTTTCTCTTCCTCCCTCTTTGTCTTTCTCTGCTCAAATGAAAAAATAATAACAAATCAAATTAAATAAATCTTAAAAAAAAAAAAAGTAATTTTGTGGAACCAGCAGATGGCAGAATGGCTACATTGTTGGGCTCCCACATGGCTGATTGCAGATTGAGTCCCGGACCCAACAGCTTGAAACTCATGCCAGGTGCATGCCCAAAATCCTGAGAGAAAAATGAAAGAGAAGGGATGGCCATCCTCCCTGGGAGGTGATTTCTCACTTTCTCTCTCTCTGTCTCTCTCTGTCTCTAGCGAGTGCATGCACTATACAACAAAAATTTCTCTGGGGGAAAAAAATATATATTTTGTGGGTCAGCAAGTGGTGTGGTGGATGGGACACTGGATTTTCACATGGCTGACTTCGGTTCAAGTCCTGACCTGGTAACTGACATTCTTACTTTCCTTCTCTGTCTCTCTCTCTCTCCAGAGAGCACACATGCCCTATGGCAAAAACCTCTCAAAAAAAAAAAAAAAAGCGGGTATTGGGCATA
>NW_006203803.1:181153-186069 GCF_000334495.1 Tupaia belangeri chinensis | reverse complement strand
GGACCCAACAGCTTGAAACTCATGCCAGGTGCATGCCCAAAATCCTGAGAGAAAAATGAAAGAGAAGGGATGGCCATCCTCCCTGGGAGGTGATTTCTCACTTTCTCTCTCTCTGTCTCTCTCTGTCTCTAGCGAGTGCATGCACTATACAACAAAAATTTCTCTGGGGGAAAAAAATATATATTTTGTGGGTCAGCAAGTGGTGTGGTGGATGGGACACTGGATTTTCACATGGCTGACTTCGGTTCAAGTCCTGACCTGGTAACTGACATTCTTACTTTCCTTCTCTGTCTCTCTCTCTCTGGTGAGTGCACATGACCTCTAGCAAATTAAAAAATAATAATGATAAATTAATATTATTTAAAAAAGAAAAAGTAATTTTGAGGAGCCAGCAGGTGATGTGGTGGTTAAAGTGCTGGGTTTCCACATGGCCAACTATGGTGCAAGTCCCAGACCAGGCAGTTTAAAAATCACTCCAGGTGTGTATACATTTGCATCCAAAATCCCAGGAAGAAGAAGAGGAGAAGGGACTGAAGACTGGCCATCCCCTTGGGGGGGTTTTTTCTCACCTTCCCTCTTACCATCTTTGCTCCTCTCCAGTAAGCACACGTCTTATGGCAAAAATCTTGGGGAAAAAAAAGGGAGGGCTGGTTTTTGAGGGCTGGCCCTATGGCACAGCGGTAGTACACTGCTCAGGAGAAGCTGGCCCCCACACAGTGACTACAGTCTGAATCCTGCCCAGCCAGCCTGACAGGCCAGGCACATGTGTGAATGCCCAAGAGCCAAACGGCTGGAGGACTAGAGAAAGGGGTCTGTGGTGTGACCACACCCTGTAATGGTTGCTCATCTTTCTTTCATTCTCTCATATGCTCATGCACATTTATTATAAATAAATGAAAAAAAATTAAAGTGATTTTGAAGAAAAACATCTCAGAAACATTTCTTCCCAATTCAATGGTTAAAAGTTTACAGATAACTAAAATATCTAATAGAATATGTAACTAAAGCAATACTGAATATAAAAACATTTTATTTATTTGATAATTTGCAAGGCCCTTTCAGATCACCCATTATTACTCACTGTTTATAGTGTAATAAAAACATGCCAGTTAAAGTAGATTTACTACTGCATATTATTTGGAAATCATGTCAAAATAAAATGTCATTTCTAATTATTTCCCCTTAAATAGCATAAATAGCAACAACGTACCCTTCTTCCTAACAAAGTACACTTCTTCAGTGCAAGGACCACCAATGAGTGTCTCACAAAGTCTAAAGACGATCCATAAAGCTCTGTAACTACACTATATGAAAGCAGACTTCCTTGGCTTTTTTTTATTTTTATTTTATTTTTTGAGAATAGTTATAAAAATTCCAAACAAGAACTCTGTAGCAAAGAATGGTTACATCTAACTATAGATGAACACTGATTTGGGAAGATTCAACTTTATGATTCTTTGACTTTATATGATATGAAAGCAATAAAAACTTTAGTAGAAACCACACTTAGAATTTTGAACTTTTGGGAACCAGCAGTTAGCATAATGGCTATGTCGCTGGACTCCCACGTAGTTGACCGCAGTTCGCGTCCTGGACCCAGTGGCTTAAAACTCAGGCCGGGCGCGTGTGCATGCGTGCCCAAGATCCCAAGAGGAGAATGGAGGAGAAGGGATTGCCGCGTGACCATCCCGCCTGGGGGGTGATTTCTCGCTTTCTGTCTCTATTCTGTCTATCTGGTGAGCGCACGCGCCCTACAATGAAAATCTCTCAAAAAAAAAAAAAAAAAAAAGAATTTTGAACTTTTGGACTTGTATTACAAATAGATTTTTGTTAGATGATTTTGCCCAACTGAAGACTAATGTAAGTGTTCTGAGCACATTAAGGTAAACTAGGCTAAGCTATGATGTTTAGTAGGTTAGGTGTATTAAATGCATTATCAATTTTTGATATTTTCAATTCACAATGGGATTATCAGGACATAACCTCATGGTAAGCTGAAGAGCATATGTATAGGCAAAGGTTCACTTATTCAACTACAAAGACCTCTCCTGCAGCCATGATAATTAGGTGATTTGTTATGTTTATGGTTGTTTTACACAGCAAATGTAATAACAGTGGAATTCTAGAACTTCTTAAATGTAAAATAAGTTTGAGTTTGAATTAGATATCAGTGAATCTATTCATATTTGGAATGTATTTAATAAGACCAAACTGGTAGCTTTTTTTCCGAGTTTTTTTGCCATAGGGTGTGTGCACTTGCTAGAGAGACAGAGACAGTGAGAAGGAAAGTGAGAAATCACCGCCTAGAGGGGATGGCCATACCACAATCCCTTGTCCTCCATTTTCCTCTTGGGATTTTAGACATCCATGCACACATGTCTAGCATGAGTTTCAAGCCACCGGGTCTGGGACTTGAACTGCAGTCAGCCCTGTGGGAATCCAGCAACATAACCACTATGCCATCTTCTGGTCCCACCATTATCTTAATTAAGGCTGAAATAATATTTTTAAATGTTTTACTCTATTATTTGTTAAAAAAATAAATCATGATTTTAAAAAGTCATATAATCTATAGAAAGACAATTATTTTGCTTATAATAATTAATTGATATAAAATATATGTAAGGAGGATGCCGAGGATTACTTACCATTTTCTTATACAAGATTGCAAGATGCTTCACTGTATATGCCAATGAAGGGTGATCAGGAGCTAAGGCCCGTCTCCGAATGTCTAAAGCTCGTTCATAAAGTTCTTCTGCTTTATCATACTGTTTCTTCTCATTGCATAGAGCCGCCAGATTATTCAAAGACTGGGCACAGTCAGGGTGATCCAGTCCTAGCACTCGTTCCCTCATTTCTAAGGAACGCTTCAGAAACTGTTCAGCTGCCCTATGAACACAACCCCAAGACAGTTTAAGCAACTTATTCTCTAGAGATCAGAATCTGAAGCACCAGTTAAGTGGAGTACTCAATCATTTTTATTCTTGAATTCAAGTTAAAATGAAGAATTCAGCTTAAAATCTTCTATTTCCCACTCACATCCCTTCCTGCCCTTTTCTTGATAGTCTGAAAGCCCCAAGTATCTGCATAAATGCTTCATTTCTTCACTTCACTCTAAAAGACAAACTTATACTTAGTTTCCAAAATAAATTTTTATACATTAAAAAAAAAAAACTTTAGATCTAAGTCAAGCAAAAAATTTTGGTATTAACTCTTTCTCTTTGGAAGACCACAGTAAATAATCTTTTGTAAAAGTACCTCTGTTGAGACGAGCAGTTAACATAATGGCTATGCTGCTGGACTCCCATGTAGTCAACCACGGTTCAAGTCCTGGACCCAGCGGCTTAAACTCACACCGGGCGCGTGTACGTGCATGCCCAAGATCCCAAGAGGAGAAAGGAGGAGAAGGGATTGTGGCATGGCCATCCTCCCTGGGGGGGTGATTTCTCGCTTTCTATCTCTCTGTCTCTCTCTGTCTGTCTGGCGAGCACACGTGCCCTCTAGTGAAAACCTCTCAAAAAAAAAAAAAGTACCTCTGTTAAGTTGGCTAAATATTTGCTAGATATTTTTCTGTCAGCTAAAATTTCAAGTTTATTATATTCTTATTTTTATTATTATTATCTAAAGGAGTCGCCAAACACTTTTTTTCAGAAAGTACTAATATAAAGGCTATTTTTTTGTTTATTTTAAATAAACTGGTGAGTAAACCTAGCAGCCATCAACATTCTTTTCTTTATTTTCCATAAGGCTCAAGTTTCTTCTTCTGAGAGAAGTCTCATGTATAATGTCAATATAAACTCACTTTTATCTTAAATATATAAGAGATACTAGAGGAGCTACAAAATAACTTTTTAGTTAAGAAACAATACGAAAGGAAATAGAAAAAAATGCCATGACCTGTAAGTGTGAGTATATTCATAACATAATATCATGAAATTTGGCATGGTTTTTTTAATCAACATTCTAGCTCTAAACTTGATAGTTTGCATCAAAAAGACAAATGGATATTTATTTTCATTGTCACGCCATGGTACTCACTCCAGGTTATTTTGAAGATAGTAGAGAACACCTAGTTCATTGAGCGTCCGAGCATTATCTGGTGTGTCTTTACCTAATGTGAGCTCTTCTAACTGCAATGCCCGTCTGCGTAGGAAGGCGAATCCATACTGGAGCAAACACAAAAAATTAAAAACACTCACTGATTCTGAAACAACATATTGTGGTCCTAAAAAGTTCTTTTTCCCATTTTCCCCTTTAATCTAGATAACAATTTTTTTTTTTTTTTTTTTTTTGCCATAGGGCATGTGAGCTCACCAGAGTCAAACAGAAAGACAAAAAGGGAAACTGAGATATCACCCTCCCCTCTGTTTGCCATGCTGCAATCCCATTCTTCTCCTGGGATTTAGGGTACATGCACATATGTGCCCAGTGTTTTTCAAGCCACTAGGTCTGGGGCTTGAACCACAGTCGGCCATGTGGGAGTCCAACTCTTTAGCTACCATACCACCTGCTAGCCCATGACAATTATTTTAAGTATCATCCTAAATTACTATAATGGTTATTAAGAATATACATATTTCCACATGGTACCACATTCTAAAATTCATAAAAAGCTATTTTGTGGAAATGATTATGGGATATTTTAGCAAAGTATAATAAATGATAGCTTAAAGTGTTTCAAAAAGATTTGGAAATAGACTTGTAGATATTTATCAACCTTATTACTAAATACTTAAATATCAGGTACTTAAAAATACACATAACATTTTTAGCTAAACACACCATGTTCAGATTATTTCAACAACTTATAAAAATAACTTTCATGAGTGCTCAAAAAATTTCTTTGTAGGGAACCAGCAGTTAGCGTAATGGCTATGTCGCTGGACTCCCACGTAGTCGACCGCGGTTCACGTCCC
>NW_006203803.1:166356-180610 GCF_000334495.1 Tupaia belangeri chinensis | reverse complement strand
ACTCACGCCGGGCGCGTGTGCGTGCGTGCCCAAGATCCCGAGAGGAGAATGGAGAAGGGATTGCGGCGTGACCATCCCCCCTGGGGGGTGATTTCTTGCTTTCTGTCTCTATGTCTCTCTCTGTCTGGCGAGCGCACGCGCCCTACAGTGAAAATCTCTCCAAAAAAAAAAAAAATTTCTTTGTAAAATGTTAAATTTATTTTATTATCTTTTCTAACCCTTTAAGAATCTAGCTTTAAATTCCATTTCTCAAAGTCAAACCTTCAAATAAACTTTATAATTCTTTTTTTCTTTTTTTAGGTTTTGCCAGAGTGCACATGCACTTGCCAGGAGACATGGTGAGAAATCAACTCCTGGGGAAAATGGCTATGCCACAGTCCCTTCTCCTCCATTCTTCTCTTGTGATTCTGGGTACGCAAACACACATGCCCAGTATGAGTTTTCAAGCTGCCAGGTCCAGAACTTAAGCTGTGGTTAGCCATGTCGGAGCCTAACACCTTAACCATCAGGACACCACCTGGTCCCATGATTCTACTTTTTAAAAGTATTAATATACTAAATTTTATTCCTCAGCAATATTAATATGTTAACATTTATTATAAATTAAAAAGAAAATGTTAGTAAACAGTTTTCTAGAAGTCACTTTAAAATCTAAAGCTCTTAAATGTGTGAAGTTTATATACTTATAATATTCAGAGATGCTCTTTTTTTTTTTCTTCTTTGATTCAAAATAGAACACAAAAGAAATCTCTCATTACCAAGTTGCCTTTTCTCCTTGTAGCTTTCTGACGAATTTTAAAGGATTTTTTCCTAAAATGTTCAGCTTGTTCGTATCTTTAAAAAAAAAAGAATAAATTAAACATATTCAAAGTATCCTACTTCAGTAAAATGAAAACCCTCCTTTCAAAGTGTAAAACCTTTTTCAGCTATTCAATACAGCATTATTCTAGAAGGAAGTCATAGAGAATTAAAAATCACAAAACAAAATATGATGAAAAAAATCTAATCCTCTAAGTAGCTGGTATTTAACTAGTTTAGCTCATTCTGAATCTCTGAGGGCAACTTAAGTAAATGAAAACCCCAAATTTTAGTTTATTATACCATCTTTTTCTGTATACATTTTTTTTTGCCAAATATAAATGTGAAGTTCACACAAAATCTGTATAAAATGGACTTCTTGAAGCTAAATGAAAAAAGTTTCAATAAGTATCACTTACAATGGTACAAAAAATAATTTCTGATAGAGGAAGAGATGCCATTAGGTGGGTACCTAATAGATAGACACTTCATTGTACCAGAGATTGACAAATTTTTCCATAAAGGACTAGATAATTAATTTTTCAGGGTTTATGAGTCATGTGGTCTCTGTCACGATCAAGGGATCTGTCAATGAAGCATGGTGGCAAGCACAGATAATCTAGAAATGAAAAAAATTTTGCTGTGTTCCAATAAATTCTTATTTACCCAACAGGGCCTGCTTGGCTTGTGAGCAATGGCTTGCTGGCCTGTATTAGTGAAGCACTCATTATTATAAAACTAATCATGAGCTAGATTCAAACCCAAGACTCCATGACTAAAATCCTAAATCTTTCATGCATCTCCAAATAGCGATGAAACTTGTACTTCTAATTTTCTCTGTTTACCACATGAAGACCCAGACCAACAAATATTATTTGAACGTGATGCATAAAATAAGGAAAAGAACACAGCCACAAAGAAAACCCTACCGCCACATAAGTACATTAAAAAACCATAACTCCCTTTCAAAAAATCAGAGTATTACTGATCTATCTCTTACTTATTTTGTTTCTGGTACAAAGTTGCAAGTGCCTCAAGCTCACGAGCAGTATGTGGATGGTCTGCACCATAAGCGTTTTCTGAAATTTCCAGTGCCTGTTTGTAGAGTTGTTCTGCATTGCCAAACTTCTTCCACTGCACATACACACTTGCTAGTTGGTGCAGTGACTGGGCTACTCTTGGGTGATCTGGATCTAAAGCTGTTTCTCGAATTTCTAGAGACCTCTGCAAAGGCACCACAGCCTGGGAGGGTAAAAAAGGAAAAGGCCAGTTAAAGTGAGTTAAATGATGTAAGACTTGTCATCTGACTGGATAGCAAAGATCTTAGCACGATAAATGAAAGCTGCGGAACTCCTTGGAAGAAGGAGAGAAGAGTAAACATGAAAAACCCACACTGTCTCAACTTCCCTGAGCAGTTACCTGACTAAGAAGGCCTAGATCCTTGAGAAATCGTCCCAGGGTTTCATAAAGATCAGCTAAACAAATCATGTCTTCCTCGCCGTCACAGTTTTTCTCATACTGCTTCAGTGAATCAAAGTATTCTGTTGCCATTGCACTTTTGTCTTTGCCGACAAACTGCCAATAACTCAGCAACTCAGCAAAGTGTCCTCTGTGTCAACAAATAATGGTAATTTCATAAACACAAACTTTAAAGTCTACTAAAGAATGAAAATGCCAGAATTCACGTCAAGTCACTGAATTTCTTAGTAGTCAGGTGTAGTACGGCTCAGACCGCCATCCCGCTGCCTCCTAGTTGTGCGATCTTGAGCAGAATGGGGACACCAAGACCATCTGCCTCGGTGCCAATATAAAGAGGTTATGGAGCATACTAGGTACTCCATAGTGCTGTTACTCATATGATCATAGTTACTCACCAAAGGCAACCTAAATGAATCCTTCTTATGAGAAGTTTCATGATACATAGTTAATGGCTGAGTTCACCCCCCAAAATTTTATTACATGATGGAAATTAGAACAGAGAAAAATTAATAAAAGACAGGTAAACAGTCATAGAGTATCTGTTTTGTATTCCTTAAATCAAGGAATTGTATGATAAAAATAAACTTATTTGCTTTTAGATGATATTAAGTAGAATGGGAAAGCTGGGAACTAAAGAACAAATCTGAGTTAAAGGAGTCATGAAAAATCAGAACGGAGATCAGAAATAATTTAAAAGGTACAACAAAGACACTTGAGGGAAGTCACTCAGGAGAAACAGATAATATAGCTATTTTAAGAGAATGTCTAAATTTCTAAGGGAGGGAGAAAAATTCCTCACGAGGTTTAGGGAGTCCAAAGTTTGGCTCGTAAAAAGACCATTTTGCTACTGTGTTTACCAAACTTGAAACACACCAAAAGAGATAACTAGAATACATTTATAAATTTCTGTGAATTCAACACCAGTCAGTCTGTTTGGATTCCAGAGCCTGGTTTGAAGGCTACGCTTTAGGATACCTGGAGGCCCCGATAAGCAGGCATCATGAACTACCTCTCTGGGTCATTTAGATTTAGGCCTGCTTATATGCAAGCATAAGATATAAAGTTGTCCCAAGACCATCCCAGCTCTGATTCTTCCTTTATGCGGTTTGCAAGAGGGTGTGAACATTTGCCAGAGAGAGAGAGAAGAAAAAGAAGAGAGAAAATGAAAAAGTACCCTGCATGAGGGATGGTCACTTTGCAATCCCATCTCCTCCATTTCTCTCTCCTATTGGGATTCTGCAAACACATGCACATGTGTCCCGAGTGTTTTCACAAGTTGCAGGTTTATGACTCAAACTGCTCTGTCAATCAAGTGAGATTCTGCTACCATAACCACCATGCCACAGGCTGGCCCCCAACTCTAATTTTATGAAGCAGCAATACCACATTGTTTTTTCTTGGATAAACCAGATCTCAAGCAATTTGGAAAGTATCTTAAAATTTTTCCCACTCTGCTGGGATCAACAGTACAGTGACAGTTAAGGTGCTAGACTCCCACATGGCCAACCACAGTTTGCATCTTGGATCCAGAAGCTTGAAAATCACACCAACGCATATGTGTGCATGCCCAAAATCCTGAGAGGAAAATGGAGAAAGGACTGCAATGTGGCCATACCCTCTGGGGGGTGATATTTCACGTTCTCTCTCTCTGGTGAGCACACATGCTCTGGCAAAAACAATTTAAGGTTAGAGTTAGGGCTAGGGTTTATCTGTATTTCTGGGACCACTGAAACTGGACTAATTCATAATGTCATTTTTTAAAAAAGAATTATTTTATTTTGTTTATTTTTTATTATTATTCAATTTGACCAGAGAGTGACAGAGAGAAAGTGAGAAGGCAAGCCACCAGGTCCAGGATTTGAACCAGAGTAGGCCACGGGAGAGTCTAGCACCTTAACCACCATGCCACCTGCTGGCCTCAATGTCATCTTTTTTTCTTGTTATATCTGTCTTCTGGGGAAAGTTGTTCTATTATAAGTTTATTACCTTTTATAAAGATTTTGGGACACGAAGAGATTGAGAAGGCAATCATGCAACTTCTGTTTACTTCCCTGCTGCTGAAAAAGCCAAGGTAGTTCGTCTGCACTTCTCCAAGTCACTCTGTCTTGACTATTGGAACAGGGGACACAATACCAATAGCACTGTCAACAGTGACATTGCTTCAAAAGGGCTTCAGACAAATATTAAAGGGAGAAGAATATATTCAACATGTATCTCTTGAAACTTTACTAATCAAACTATGAAAATAAATTCAGTGATATTCAGACTATTAACCAAATACTAGAGGTATTATTTTCTAAATTTGAAGTATTAAAAAAAAGAACCCTCAATGAACCCAAATAAAATACATAAATACGTGCACATATATTTTACACAATTTAACTGGAATAAAATTAATTCTGCATTGATTTCATTTAAGTTTAACTTTTAGCAAAATGTTAAATCATTGGCAGTCATAGCATTTTTCTAGGTTTTCCTATGCAAAAATGCATCATGACTTGCCCCAAAACCCAATATTAAAAGTTTTACTTACAAAATATTTTGTTTTACATTAACAGAATAATATTATTTCATCTTTTTGGTAATAAATTTTTATCCTTTAAGTTGTAAGACAAGAATGAGTGAGAACACAAAGATAGAGTTTTTTGGATAAACTGGGAGAACAACATGGATATTTACAATACCTTAGCTGCAAGGTGAAATAGTTGACTAGCTTCTGCCTATGTGAAGAAATGACAGTGGGATCTTCCATGTACTCGAGTCTCACTGTTTCCCATGCCTAGGGAGAAAGAGAAAAATTATTTCATTCTATTTGCTGTAAATCACTGTACTCAAACAATAAATTTGCAACAAAAAAGTACAATGATCTCAATAACTGTATAACAGAAATTACATTAGAATATTAAAATTCAGAATATATTTGTGTGATAAACTGATAACAGAATAAGAACTCCTCTTCTAGAGCCAGCATGGCATCACGGCAGTAGTGTACCACTCAGCAATGCTGGATCCATATCGAAGAGCAGGAGTCTGGTTCCGGGGTACCCCACACCCAGGTTCATGAGTATGCTTGTCTTCCTGGCCAGCTGGGAAGACTGGTAGGGAGGACTGAAGCATGAGACCCTGTTGAGGATGCTTGTCTTTCTTGCTTTGTCTCATTCTCATGGAGAAAACATAAATCAACTTTGGGAAAACAAAACCAAACAAAAACACCCGTTCTAATGTTTAAAAATCATAACACAATTTAACTCAAACAATTAATACATTAAGATATTAGAAATAGGAGGTGAAAAGTTACTGAAGAGTAAATCATATTCAAGCCATACACAATATAGGAAAAAGATGTCTGTGAAATTACAGTCACTTCACATCTACAAACATAATACGACGTATTCAAATGGAAGACTTCATTTGCATTTATGTACATGTGAAAGTCAACCATGGCATTGAAGATGAAAAGAATCGTATTAGTCAACAGCTCCTAAGGATTTACTACTATGTGCTAGACATCATGTTTAATACGGCACCAGGACTAACAATCATCTTAATTCATTTTCTTCATGATCCCAAGTTGAGATGTAAAAGTCTGCCTAAGGCTGAGAAAACTTGTCCAGGGATAGACAAATATTAAACAGGGAGAGGTGGATTGTGAAAAGGGGCTGACTACCCTACTGAGTCCAAGCTCTTAATACAAAGATAATATCCCTCTCATATCTTTTTTTGGTCTTTTCTAACTAGCTTTTTTTTCTTCTTAATTTTTAAAATGTTATTGTGATAAGTATACATAACATGAGATCTATCCTCTTAATACATTTTTAAGTATACAATTCAGCATTGTTAACTATAAAAACAAGATTGTATAGCAGCTCTTTAAAATTTATTCATCTTACAGGAATCAGTATTACTTTAAAAAGTGATCATTTAAAGTAACAGCTGCCTCAAAAAGGTAAGCGGTTTAGTCAGATTTTTTAGATCAAGTCTAAAGCATTGGGAAAAAAACCTATGAGGTCAAATTTAGACTTACATTTTGTCTAATAACTGAAACATCTAAAATAACATAGCATAATATACCAAGGAATGACAGAGTGACATTTTTAAGTAAAAAATCTTATGTAGATCTTAAAATAACATTTACCTGTAGATGCTGAAACCTGAGCAAACCACAACCGTAAGTCAACAAACACATCTTGTATAAACTGTGAATAAGTGAGATCAAGACAATCCAGGACATTTCAGGAAAGAGTTCCATCAGTTCTGATTCACTCACACCATTGTGACTAACATTGATGAGGCAAAGAATCTAGATAGGAAAAAAATTAACAATAATTATAAAGCACCTCTGTAGCCAAAATGATCAAAATTTACATAATTGGTTTACACTAATTAACTTTGGCTTAAGCTAATTAACAAATAACTTAATAAACCAACAAACAGATGTCTTAAAACATGTTGTCCGGGACCAGCAGTTAGCGTAACGGCTATGTCGCTGGACTCCCATGTAGTCGACCGCAGTTCTAGTCCCAGACCTGGTGACTTGAGACTCATGCCGGCCACGTGTGAGTGTCTGCCCAAGATCCCGAGAGGAGAATGGAGGAGAAGGGATTGTGGCATGGCCATCCTCCCGGGGAGGGGGGAGGGATTTCTCGCTTTCTGTCTCTCTGTCTGGCAAGTGCACGTACCCTATAGCAAAAACTTCTCAAAAAACAAAAACAAAAACACTATGTTGTCCAAAAGGCATTAACTGAAAATAAGATAGTGTACATATAAAATGTAGCACACTAAGGGAACACACATATAGAAAAAAGTTTATTGAAAATTTAAAGTGTAGGAAGTGTTGGGGCCAGCAGTTGGTGTAATGGTTACATTTCTAGAGTCCCACATAATCCACTGCAGCTCAATTCCTGGACCTGGCAGCTTAAAACACATGCCACATGCATATGCGTGCATGCCCAAAATCCCGAGAGGAGAATGGAAGTGAAGGAATTGCAGTGTGGCCATCTGCCCTAGAGGAGTGATTTCTCACTTTTTTGTCTCTCTGTTCTTAGTGAGTGCACATGTATAGCAAAAATCT
Source organism: Tupaia belangeri chinensis (assembly GCF_000334495.1). Lineage (NCBI taxonomy): Eukaryota > Metazoa > Chordata > Mammalia > Scandentia > Tupaiidae > Tupaia > Tupaia belangeri. Next base: position 173,262 of record NW_006203803.1, on the reverse strand, counting down.
CTCTAAAACAAAACAAACAAAAGTCTAGGAAATGTTATTGAAAATAATGACAAGAATTCCAATTATGAGAAGACAATGTAAGAAAATAGCATGCTTACTACAAACATTTATGACTATAAGACAGTATATACAAAATTTTAAAAAAGAATACTTTTAACAGCATAGTTGAGCTCACAAAATAGAAAGAAATTGTCAGATGCCAAAAATGAGTAAGAAACTGAAAAATCAGAGGGCTAAGTGCTGGAGCTGTTGCCCCTAGGGGAAGTGGAGATAGAGGGCAGGCAGAAGTTCCAATTACTTAAGGAGATGAAAGGAGATCCCTTAGCCACAGGAGGTAAGCAGTTCTAATTATCAATAGAATGTTTGCAAACACCAGGACCTTGAAAAGGCTGTACCCTCAGCAAAGGTGTGCATGAGAAAAACAATTGCTCACAGACATAGAGAAAGCTTATAGGGTTGGGGTGGGATAAGACAAAACTCCAGAAATCACAAAGGTGAAAAATTAACATAAACTAAATCCATGTTCAAACTCTTAAGAGTTCTGCAAGGTTGCTAGAAATAATAAATATAATATAAAATAAATATTAAATATTAAATATTAAATATTAAAAATCAAAACTGGGGGCCAGCAGTTGGCATAATGGCTATGTCGCTGGACTCCCACGTAGTCGACTGCGGTTCGAGTCCCGGACCCAAGTGGCTTATACTCACTCTGGGTGCATGTGCATGCATGCCCAAGATCCCGAGAGGAGAATGGAAGAGAAGGGATTGTGGCATGGCCATCCCCCCTGAGGGGTGATTTCTCACATTATATTATAATAAATTAATAATATGTGTCAAGGACTTTTTATGGGGAAGATAAAACATTATTGAAAGACATCTTCAAAAGATGACAAATAATGGAGAGTTATTTAGCTTTCCATGGAGGGAAAGATTTTTATGACAATTCTCCCTAATTTAATCTTTAAATTCAGTATGATTACAGTTAACATTCCAAAATGAGTTTCCATGAGTTTAAGCCAGCTCAAAAAACATATAAGGAAAATTAACCAAGATATGTTTGAAAAATAATAATAAAAGAGAATTTGCTCAACCAATTGTCAGAGCTTACTTTACAGTTCTAATAACTGAGATAATGTGATACTGGCAAAGAATAGAGAAAATTGGAACAGAAGAGCAAAAACACCTTGATACTGGAACTTGACTTTTGTCAGGTGGCATTACAGATCAGTAGAAATAATGTACTATTGAGCAAAAAGAACAATTCACTATATGACAAAAGATTTAAAACATAGATTCCTTCCTTATACAATACACAAAAATAAACCAACATTACTTAAGTACTTACACATGAGGAATAAAACTGTACATGGGGACCAGCAGTTAGCGTAATGGCTATGTCGCTGGACTCCCACGTAGTCGACCGCGGTTCGCATCCTGGACCGGGTGGCTTAAAACTCACGCCAGGCACGTGTGTGTGCGTGCCCAAGATCCCGAGAGGAGAATGGAGGAGAAGGGATTGCGGTGTGGCCATCCCCCCTGGGGGGTGATTTCTCACTTTCTGTCTGTCTCTCTCTCTGTCTGGCAAGCACATAAGCTCTATAGTAAAAACCTCTCAAAAAAAAAAAAAAAAAAAAACTGTACATGAACACTTCTATGATACCAGAGGAGTTTTTAAAGATACAACAGGCAGAAACCATGAAGGCAACTGTTGGATAAATTTGATCTCATGAAAATAAAACTTTGTATAATGAATAACACCATCGAGTAAAAAGACAAGAAACTGAGAAAATCCATTTGTTTCTATGTTCCCTAACAAATGACTTGTATCTAGTATGTAGAACATTTAAGAACTCTTACAGATCACTAAGAAAAAGATAAACAATGAAATTTTAAATGGGAAATTTTTAAAATTTGAACCAGTAATTCATATATGAGGAACCAAAGATAGCCAATAAACATGAAAAGATAGTAATGTTGATCAGAAAAATGCAAATTTCCACAAGCATATTATAGAAATTGGCATTCTTACATATGCCTGAAACATATTGAAGCACGATAAAAGAATTGTTTTATAAAAGAATTTGTATTCACCTCACACACACAAACAAGACAAACCAATCCTCCTTTTGTACGTTTATTGCACCATACCTGTTTCATTAGTTCTTTATCCACATCGTTTGCCATGGATTCCTGGATAGAGCGCAGAACAAGTCTATATAATGAGACAGTATCTTGACACTGGAAACATTGATGAAGGATTTTATCTAAATTGTCTATTCTCCCAGTGCTGTTGGGATTGAAAATAGATTTAATTTCTTACAGACTGCCAACATCTGTGAAAAATTTAGGGTGGATGAAAACAATGTGATCTCTATATTTTGTGCTGTAATTCGTAATAGGAATTCAATAAGAAATGATACAGGAAAATGGTAGTTTTACGGGCTGTTAGAGTAATTGAGTTCATTTTAGTATGTCGTTTAATTCAACTCAATAAACATACATTGAAATTACTAGATGTCAAGCAATGACTATGGATTAAGGAACATAAAAATGAGTAAGCCATGGTTCTTATCTGTCAGAAGCATGCCACCTTCATACAGGAAGGAAGTAATGATAAGTACTGTTAATTAGCCATGCAAAATTAAATCTGTGTAGAGTCACAGATTTTATTACATCAGGCAACTAAAAAAAATCAGTAAATACATCTTATTTACCAGTAGTTTCTTTTCAAAATATAAAGAAAAAATAAATAAATGGCCCTTAGTCCCTTTTAGAGTAGACATTTTCAATAAACATTATGAAATGTATAGAAAATGACTCATACTCTTGAATTGTACTTATTGGACTGCTGATGTTCATGGAGGCTTAAGACATTGCCACAGCTCTACAAGTGGGAAAGCTCGGTGGCAATATTATGGGCAATTTGAAGGTTTACAAGATTTTTTCATTTCAAATTTGGTGCTCAAGATGAGAATGTGGAACTAAGAGACAAGAGTACCAGATTCAGTATCTGGAAACAAGTTGTGCTAGGATTACTATCTATTGTGATATTAAAAAAAAAAAAAAGGATTAATCTTCTTTACCTCTGATAAAGAATAGACAAAGTAAAGTGAATCTATACTAAACTGGAAACGAAAGTAGTAAAATATCCTACTGGTTAAGAGTACATTAACAGGATAAGGCTGTACTGAAAAATACAGGTAGTGAAACTTGTTAATGCTCATCTAAATAAAGATTACCATGAATATCTAACACAGAGGAACTATTTTGCAATGAAAAGTTTCTCAGGAGTTCAGAACAGAGACAATTAAAAAATTCCTACCTACCAATATTCAAGGACAGCCGAAATAATATTCTTACACCTCAGGTGTTTAATCACTTTCCCAAAACTAGGGGCCCCAAGCAGGTGATAATGAACACTAATCAGTGGGCCCCAAGCGAGGGCAAAGATGGCCTTCTGTCACAATCCCCTAGTAGGAAAAGGGTTAGTGTGATGAAAATTAGACAACCCCATCAACAAGTTCTAGTTGTTCACAGGCTACTCAGTCTTCTGAGGTAAATCACATTCTCACGGAATGTTTGTATCACTTAGAACAAAGTCTGAGTGGCCCATGAGACATTGTATTATCAGTTCTGCATTTCAGAGGGTGAAGAAGGTATCTGCAGCAAACACAAGACATACAGAAGATCATATAAAGGAACCACCACTTACCATGCAACCATTTTGCTGAAAAGGGTGACATAAAGGGCATTGCAGGTGGTAGCAGAACGACAGTGTCGTTCAAGCTTCTTCTCCTGCACCAGTGCACCCAAATATAAAAAAAAAAAAAAAAAAATTGAACAAAATATAAAACCACCCTGGAATTAAGCAGTCTTTACTACCACCATCAGCAAATATCCCAGCAGCAGAAATAGCACAGTTCCTGAGATCTCATCAGTAACATTACATCGTCAGCCTTCAAACTGCAGACCACACACATATCCAATATGAAAATGCTTTTTTGCTTTTAAAATGCCTGCTTAAAATTATAAAGTAAATCTTAAAACCAAAACTTTGGTTTTTGGTTTTTTTTTTTTTTCCGTCTTTCATACCTGTCCGTTTAAGAGAAAAACGCATTTACCAAAGTAATTACTAGACTGCAATTTTACTTGTAACAACACAGCTCCTGTATTTAATTTTAAGTTTAATAAAAAATCTGAGGAGGGGGGCAACAGGTAGCATGGTGGTTAAGGTGCTAAATTCCAAATGGTCAACTCTGTGGTTCAAGTCTTGGACCCTGTGGCTTGAAATATGTACCAGGTGCATGTCCACACATTCCCCAAATCCCAGGAGGATAATGAAGGAGAAGGGATTGTAGTGTGACCATTCCCCCTAAGGAGGTATTTCTCACTTTCCTTCTTTCTCTGCACTCTCACTGTCTCTCTTTGGTGAGCACAGCATATATTCCATGGCAAAAAAAAAAAAAAATACACACACACAGATATATACAGATATATATACTTAGGTTTTCATTTTAGGGCTTATGGGCTCACTAGAGAAAGACAGAGAGAGAAGGAAAGTGAGCAATCACCCCCAGGGGGCATGGCCATGCTGAAATTCCTTTTTCTCTGTTCTCCTCTCAGGATTTTGGGCACACATGCACATATACTGGTGTATTTTTCAAGCCACAGTGTCTGAAACTCAAATTGTGCAGTCAGCCATGTGGGATCCAGTGCCTTAACTACCACACTACCTGCTGGCCTCTAATGAAAGATGTTTATAGGAAAGCTAATAGCCAACAATGGATAACAACAAAACTAAGCTTACCTGCTCTTTATTTAATTTAATGTCTACAGAGAGGCACTCTGCAATTATAATAGATTTTGCATCTGTTGAGTTTAAAGGATCAAGATGAAGGGTTGGCCATAACCTTTCATTTAAAGAGAAGAAAGAATTAAATTCTAATAATATAACGAGATCTGTAATCTACTGATAACACAAGTTAAAACTCATTATGAGAAATAATATTTTATATTGTCTTTATAAAATAAGCCAAATTAATCTCTGTTAATCATACTAAATAATACCAACTTATTTCAATCAAAAATGTGTATCAGTACCTTCATCAATTATTTACAACAAAGAGTATTATAAAGTAAACACAAATTCATTAGAAAACTAAATGATAGAACATTTCTACTCCTAAATTCTCTGCCATCAGCAAAATTAAATATAAGTACTAGTGACAAAAGGGAGAGGTGTAAGACACAATGTTTGACCACAATTCCTTATAGTGCAGCTGGAATGTAATGATTACTACATGCATTCTCAATGTAGTAGTGAAAAATCATTTCTTGGGGGAAAGAGGAAATTATTTTCGCATATATAAAATACAAATACACCACATATCGTTTTACATACATAAACTGAAATATGGTAATATATATGGCTATAAAATTTCTGGTGGGAGGAGCAACCAGAAAGAATGTCCAAAAATGCTCCTTAAAGGAGACAAAAAATAGGTTGAAACTCTTAGTTTGAAACTGCCCTAGGGAACTTAATTGCTGAACTCTTTTTTTGAGGACTGTTAAAGTGAACGTGCACTATAAGATAACAGGCGTCTATGCATTATTCCTGGCCTAGCCTTCTCTCCCTGTCTTCCTCACTCATGAAGTTAGCTGCCTATCTGACATCATTCCTTGGCAAAAATGGGTAACTCAAACTACCCATGTTCAAAAACCAAACTTGCCACCATTCCCCAAAAAATCTACCTGTCTTTTCCTATTTTCAGTTCATGAAACCATAGTTTACTTAATTTTTCAAGTCAGGAGTATTACTAGCTTGCTTTCCCTTAAATCTCAGAGCAGACCTAACCTTCTCCCAATTCTATAGATCGCATCCTCTCCTGGAACTTACCTACTTCTCCCCACCTTCAGTGCCACTTCTATAGAAAACATATAAAACAGCAAAGCATATCAATAACCTTTTCTCTGTTTGTACTTGAAACATCTAATAATCTAAACAAACAATATATTTAATTGACACAAAAATGAAGTTATTTATTGATGATAATGTATAGGGTGATGTCTTTGTCTTGCCTGAGATGCACTTTATTTGTTATGGGAAAAACCATGCTGTATACTGTAAAGGTGTGCAGTGAGTAAATGTAAATAATAAATATAAATAAATAAAAGAAAAAAAAAGAATTAAATATAGCATCCTACCTCCAGGCTGGCGGGCATGTTTCGACATTCACAGAAACAATGACTCGTACATTCACTGGCAGTGGATCTATTAGCCACTTCATGTGTTTTTCAACTTGCTTAAAAATATGAAAACAAAATTCAATCTACTATTAGCTAATAGCAGCTCCTCAAATACAATGAAATGCTAATAAAGTTTCCCTTTTTTATAATTAAGAATAAAAATCTTATTTTTGGATGATTTTTCTTAAAATTTTAAAGGAACAAGTGACTAAACATTTTACTCCCAATTTGAGTTCTGGACACTTAAGGAGATATCAAGGTCCTAACACTACATCGAAGCCAACAGTCTTTTCTTATCTGTGTAAGTTTAGTTGGTCTTTCCCAAAGGACACTAGTATTTACTGGTCTACAGTATTTTTTGTTCACATGATTTCTCCCTAGAAATTAAGCAGGTAGCATGGTAGTTAAGGCATCGGACTCCCACAGCTCAAGCCCAAGACCTGGATGCTTGAAAATTGTGGCGGGCATGTATTTGTGCATGCCCAAAATCCTAAGAGCGGTGAATGGAGGAGGGGGAATTGTGGTATGACCATTCCCATGGGGAGTGATTTTTCTCTCTCTCACTCTCCAGCAAGTGCACGTACCCTACAGCCAAAACTTAAAAAAAAAAAAAAAAAAAAAAAAAAAAAAAAGAAAGAAAAAAAAAAAAAAAAAAGA
>NW_006203803.1:142100-165554 GCF_000334495.1 Tupaia belangeri chinensis | reverse complement strand
AAGTAAATAAAGGAAAGGAAAAAAAATAGAAAGAAAGAAAGAAAAAAGAAAAAGAGAAAAAAGAAAAAAAATTAAGCAGAAATGAAAAACAAAAGCTTATTTCATTCTCATATGGCTGTGAAGCACTGCTCAATGGTGCCCTACCACTTGCACCACTGAGGCTAGACCAGGACATTTTAAATAAAAGTTAATTCTTATTTTATTAATGCCAGCATAAATTGCCCTACTTTTGTTAATTAATATGAATTTGCAATTAAAATAGATCTATTCACACACACATCATTTAAAAGCACGCTACAGACATTATTGCTCTGAGTTTTTATCAGTAAGTGAAGTGAAGAGAGTACCTGAACCTGATCTATAGAGTCAATAACGATGATGATGCTGCCTTGGTGACGAGCAGAGAGTTTTTCTAACCAACGTGGAAATTCTTCCAGAAGCTTAGCAGGATCCAAAGTCAGGGCAGATACTGACCAGGAGTGCTGCATTAACTACAACATAAAAACATACACAAGTTAAAGTAGTTAATTTTCCCACAACTGGTGGGAAATTTCTACCCTTACTTTCCAAACTAAAATTGAGCCCCCAAAAGGATCTGATCACATAAAATATTATTTTAATCTCATACGAAAAACAAAACGTAGATAATGATGAAAATTGGTTTGTCATGAGGTATTATTAGTCCCAACAATTTCTGAATCTAAATAAAATTCTGATAGTTCCAAGAGATGGCATACAATACCTTTAGAGTTAGTCGTCTGATAATCAAGGAAGGCTCTGAGCTGGTTGACATGGGTCTCCCCACAAAATGGGAAAGAATCAGGGTGTTGGGAGAATTCTTCTGCTGTAACTGAATCCTGAGAGACAAAGACAGGACCCTTTACAGCACTCATTAACCCCCTACTGTCAACAAAACAAAGAACTCATAATGTGTTAAACAGCAAATGCTTCCTATCAGTAACCAGGTGGTCCCTAGGCTCTTGAATAAATATGGAGATTTCCATTTGTAGTCCACTTTTAGATTCTTTAAAATAAACTTTTTAAAAACTGCAGATCTATTTTAATTACAAATTCATATTAATTAACATAAACAGTTTAACTTACATTGTATTAATAAAATAAAAATTCACTTGTAATTAAAATGTGCTGGTCCAGTCACAGTGGTGCAAGTTGTAGGGCACCAATGAGCAATGTTTCAGAGCCGTATGAGAAGGCTCAAGGTTCAGATCCTGAGCTGACCTGAACGTATCCAGCGTGCCTGTTATCCTGGTTGGCTGAAAGACTGTAGGGAGGACTGAAGTTAGATGAGACCCTGTTGGGGTCTCTGCTTCTCTCTCTCTCTCCCCCTTTCTCTCTCTCTCATGAAAGAAAGAATTAACTGCAAAAAATGCTACTAGAGTAAATGATGTTAGTATACTATTTTCTAAACATAACTTTTTAAATTAGGCAATAATGAAATAATTATATGTGCTAACTCTTCCATATAAATAATAATTATGAATGATTCTTACTGCTTTTAAATAGTGTAATAAAATTAGTAAATCCATTTCTTGTATAAAACTTAGTTCATAATTTAGAGAGCTAGACTGCACTGATAACAAATGTTATCCTTAATTTTAATGTAATTAGGATTTATTTTTTAGTTTTATTTACTACTTCCATGAGTGAAAGAGACAGAGAGACACACCCCCCACAGGTCCTCACACTGTGATCCACCCCAGCCTAGTTGGCCCCAGGCTCACAGGCACAGGCGTGGCCTGGAGTACCTAGGACGATCTTGGGATGCAAACCTGGAACTTTTCCCTGTGTGTCAGCCTTGCAGTGCCCTGTTCTACTGCTGTGCCACTGTCTGACTCCTTGAATTCATTTTACTCTAAATAGTCGGTTTTTTGCTTGTTTTAAACATTTAAAATCTTAATGAAACTTTTAAGATAAAGCTAGTAATTAAAGACACATCCCTCTCTAATCCATCTAATTTCACACCACACTGACCATTCCCTTGCACACGCTTTTAACTCTTAACTATGTAATTTATGTACATAATCATAAATGCTCATACTTTCTCATCCTGTATCTTCTCTTGGATATCCAAATTCCATATGCCTCAGAGCATAAACCTATTATTTTACTTATTTGTGTGTTTTTTCCCAATTTATTCACTTATTCTTGAAGTGAGAGGAAGAGATAGAGAGACAGAGATACAGCACCCCCAAGAGAACCCTGACATTACAAGTCACACAGTCTCAGCCAGCCCCAACCATGCGCACGCACATGCCTGGGAGATCTCCAGACATGAACCATGCCCTTCTCATGCACGTGTGCTCAAGGGCATCACAGTTTACTACTGCATCACCAGCCAGCTTCTTCCTTTATACTTTTAAAATGTTTAATATAGGCCATGCTGGAAGGGAGGCACACAACACATCTTGTTCAATGAACTCAGAAATCAAGTGATAATGATAACAGTTTTTTAAGAATTACTTTATTTAACTTAATTTACTTATTTTAATTTGGCCAGAGCAGGACAGAGCGAGAGCAAGAAAGAGAGAAAGTGAGAAAGCAAGCTGCCAGATATAGGACTCGAACCACAGTCGATGATATGGGAGTCCAGAGCCCTTAACCACCACATCACCCACAGGCCCCGGTGATAACAATTTAAATGCACTTCATCATACCATTTTGACAAAAGAAGAGACTTTCCAGAACCTGGTCCTCCAGACACGAGAAGAGGTGGAATTGGGGCTGGTGCTGCCACTAGGTCATTGAGGCGTTGGTAATACTAGAAGCAAAAATGAATGTAAAGTGTGAGGAAGCACATGCCTCTGAAATACCAGAGAGTCAACTCCAATCAGCCTCTGGAAACAACGGAGAAAAGCTGCATGAGAACATGACATCTACTTTCAGTTGACATCACTCTCACAGTTGCTTATTTTTATGGCTGGTGAAATTTGCCTGAAGTAGCAAGCTAAGCATGGGCCCAGTGCTTTCTACACACAGCATGGTTGTACACTAACAGGTAAAGGGAAACACTTCAGATCCCTGTGGGGTTTTGCGACATTCATATGTTAGGAGACAACACAGATACAAACACAGACGATCTAAATTATAAAAATTTTACAAAAATACAACTGTTAGTGTTAGCTACTGTAATTTATTTTAAAATAATAATTCTTGCATTAATTTTTAAATATTATTAAGGTTTTTTTTTAGAAGTTTTTGCTATAGGGCACGTGTGCTCACCAGAAAGACAGAGACAGAGAGACAGAAAGCAAGAAATCACCTCCAGGGGGGATGGCCATGCCACAATCCCTTCTCTTCCATTCTCCTCTTGGTATCTTGGGCACGCATGCACACGCACCCAGAGTGAGTTCAAGCCACCGGGTCTAGGCCTCGAACTACAGTCGACTACATGGGAGTTCAGCAACATAGCCATTACACTAACTGCTAGTCCCTATCATTAAGTATTTTTTGAAGTTGGATGTAGATTTCTTCATACATTTCAAGTTCTGTTTATTTGTTTAAATATTTAAGGATGCTGATTAGACCAATAAAGAAGAATTAATGTATTATGCAAGCCACTATACTTTGTTTTCTGAATGTTTGTGGTCATTCCTTTAAGAATTGGTAGAATATGGGGTCAGCAGATGGTGCAGTGGTTAAGGTGCTGGACTCCCACATGGGTGACTACAGTTCAAGTCCCGGACCTCTCAGCTTGAAACTCATACTGGGCTCATGTGAGTATATGCCCAAAATCCTGAGAAGAGAATGGAGGAGAAGGGACTGTGATATGGCTATCCCCACTTGGGCGTGGTTTATCACTTTCTGATTCTCTGCCAAGTACCCTATAGCAAAAATCTCTAAAAACAAACAATACAAAAAAACTGGTAGAACAGACAGCCTTACGATCTTATTAAATTTCTGAGCTATCCTAATCCTGATGTGGGTGAACTGCAGATGGTAGCGTAACAAACATGTGGTTGATAAATCATAATCTCTGATACACATTTGTTTGACATGTATCTTACACATCGTACCTACCACACAAACCCAAGCACATGTCAACAAGGATAATCAAGCCATGAGAGCAGACACACTAACACAATAGTAAACCTTGAAAATATATGGATGTAAGCACAATCATAGTAGGCCTTTCCGTGCTCACTGATCTTTTCTGGAGCAATATTCTAGATGCTTACTTTCTCAAATCCCAATTCATGTGCTGAATTAGAAGCCTGCTGAAAAGTTTCCATTTGCTCTTGTTCATCATGTATGTCCCACAGAACATCACCAAAATGATCTTCTTCTGGAATGGAGTCTTCACTGCTAAAATCCTTAGTCTCCAAGTCTGTGTTCTCAAAGCCTAATATGTCCTGAGCACAAAGCATAAGCACAGAAAAGTCAATGAAGAGCATGAAGAGCCTGAGGCAGGGGGTACCTACCAAAGAGGACAAATTTAATTAAACCTATGGCTTTTGCATGATACTGACAAAAATAAATTTATAACTACAAGCACAAACACTGATTTAAAATTAAAAAATAAAAATATTAAAATGTTGGGACCAGCAGTTAGTATACTCCCACGTAGTTGATGGCGGTTTGTGTCACGTATAATATATATAATATATATATATAAAACAAAACTTCTTTTTATTAAACATAAAGTTAGAGGGATATTTGCCTCACACAGGATTTGTTCTCTGAAAAACATGACACAATATTTCTGGTTAGAGCCGACTGGTGAATAATTACAGAGGCTGTGCTAATACCTAAGAAATAGCCTATAAGAACTGAATTACTAAAATGGATTTCCTGATATCAACTTCAAGGGCACTTTACAAAGTTTGTGGAGAAATGGAGTTCTAGTATGAGTTTATTTAAGTAAGAAAACATTTTTAAAATCCATGCACAGTTTTTCCTAACACACATTTTCCATGAATTTTTAAAGACCCCCCCCCAATATCTCTGCTGTCATACCTAGTCTTTATATTAGTTTCAAATGTTTTCTTCAACATTAAACTAGTTTATATGGCCATTTTCTTCTTTAAAGAAATATTTATTCTATTTTATTTATTATTATTATTATTATTATTATTATCATCATCATTACTTTAATTTGACCAGAAAGAATCACAGAAAGAGAGAAGGAAAGTGAGAAAGCAAGCCTCCAGGCTTGGGACTCAAACTATGCTTGGTCATGTGGGAGTCCAGCATCTCAACCACCATGCCACCTGCTGGCCCCTATATGTCCATTTTCACCTGTTGCCATTCATTCTGCTCAATTAATTTTACTTATCCTGGTCCTAAAACTTACAAGACTGTTGAGAGGATCAAAATTGATAATGATAATCTTTATGCCAGAGAGTGCTATACCAAATGTGTTGCCAGAAATCACATCATTATATCTTTTTTCTGATAACAAATCTCCCTATCTGTAATGTAGATTCATTAGAAAAGGCAATTTTATTCCTTACTTCTCAAATATGGTCGCTGGTTCCCTGGGGAAAGTGCTGGAAGATATGAACAACCACTGGCTAAACATGATACACTTTCTTTTTTTAAAAAAGAGGTTTTTGTTTATTTGTTTGTTTTGTTTTTTTGTTTGTTTTTGCTATATGTTGCATGCCCTCAACAGAGAGACAGAAATCACCCCCTACCCCCTAGGGAGGATGGCCACACTGTAATCCCTTCTCCTCTCAGAATTTTGGGCATTCATGCATTCATACCTGGTGTGAATTTCAAGCTGCTGGGTCTGGTACCTGAACCACAGTCAACTACATGGGAGTCCAGCGCCTTAACCACAACATCACCTGCTGGTCTGCAGTACACTTTGTTATTGTGCCCATTTACACTCCAATTGAGGACACACATTTTTCTTTTTCTTCCTATTACTAGTATTTTTGCTGATACATAATTTCAGACATTTTTTTAAATTAAGCATAAACACAGGCACAGTAGTAACACAGGCATAAATTTTCAAGATGATACATGAAATTTCATAGACACTTTCAGTTCAAGACCCCTCCATTATCCCCATTCCCCTCCTGGGAGTATGAGCTCATCACCTTTTATTAAGGATAACATGAGGGAAAAATCTGAGAAGGAATTTCTTAATGTATAAAAATTGAGGGCCAGCCATGGCTTGGTGGTTAAGGGAGTTTGATCCCACATGCCAGACTGCACAGTTCGAGTCCTGGACTCAGCAGCCTAAAAAACACACCAGGTGAATGTGTCCAAAATCCCAGAAGGAGGGAGAAATTAAGGAGAAGGGGTGGTGGTGTGATCCCTCTACCTCTGGCAAGCACACATGCGCACTGGCAAGATTTTTTTTTAAAAAGTTTAAAAACTGAAAATGCACACAGAATCTGAAGAGCCTTGCTATTGAGTAAAATAGACATTTTCCCACAAATACAGTCATGTGCTAGATAATGGGCAGCCAATACACCAACCACATACGGAGCAGTGGTCCTAAAAGGAGCATAGAGGCTATACCATACAGCCTAGGTATGATGTGGGATATAGCATCTAGATTAGTTTAAGTATGCTCTATGATACACAACAACAAAATCATCTAACAATGCATTTCTCAGAATGTGTCTCCATCATTCATTAATACATAACTGTACTTTTTAGTATTTTTGTAACACATTTTACACTTAACAGGTATTAAAACATCAAATAACTATGAGTCAGAGGAGAGATAAAGGTACAGGGTCCTAGAGATACCTTGATAATACCATGGGATGAACTCCCAACAGAAGTAATGATACTTTAGATACTGTTTTCAAAAACAACCAAGTGGCTCTTTGGAAAACTTAATATTATGAAAAACACTCTTCACATATTTTAGATGAAATTGTATAGGAAATGCACATTACCTGTTTAATAATCTTTTCCACACAAATATAAGTTTTATATATTCCCTCTGCAGGATCTCCTAAGTGATCAATGATCTGGGAAAAAAAAAAAAAAAAAAAGAAGATGCTGCAGCTCAATAGCAACAAGAGAAAATGAGAATAGCCAGAAAATGTGGTAGTGGCAAATGCTTTTATAGTGCTACGTGTCAGGAGCTATTCTGAGTGACTTACATATATCGAGTTCTTTTATCATCACAAAAACCTCATGAGGAACGTAACATTACTTCCCTCACTTTACAGAAGAGGAAACTAAGGCAAGTCTCCTAAGGTCACACAAAGGACTCAGTATGAATCATAGCATGATAAAATTATACTTCGTTTTTGCCTTGTATCCAAATTTTGTCCTTTGTATTTTCATATTGTTCAATAAGCATATCCTTCAAAATGCATTAGAATTGGGGCCATCAGGTGGCGTGGTGGTTAGGTACTGGACTTCCACATGGCGGACCAAGGTTTGAGTCCCAGACCAGGTGGCTTGCTGTCTCACTGAATGTCTGTCTATCTGTCTGTCTGTCTGTCTCTCTCTCTCTCTCTCTATTTCACTCTGTCCCTCTATGGTTAAATTCAAGTAAGTAAGTAAGTAAATAAATAAATAAAGTTAAAGTAAATGATTCTTTTAAAAATGCATTAGAATCAAGTTTAAATCAGCAAAACTACAGTTATATAATAAAATAGAAAAATAGTATTTTTCTAAATAAAACAATAGCTTTTCTATTTTTTCATCTTTTTTATTTCTATTTTGCTATTAAAACTGCTAATACATGATTAATATTTGGTAAAATCAGAATAAGACAACGATTTTCAAAGCATATCAAATGAACCAATATGGAAATTTTTACTACATCTGTATTTATAATCATGGTAGATAGCTCTTATTTTTTAAAGAGATTCATCCTTCTAGTGAAAAAGTAATATTTATAGAATATATAAGGATAAGATAAACATCTTTTCTTGTGTGCCTAATGGACTAGGCTTACATTAAAATAATTAAAGAATGAAGTGGCTCTTATAATAAAAATGTACCTCTCTTTTTTGTCTTAGGTTTTTTGGTTTAATATGTCATGTGGGTCACAAGTTATCTTTTCAATTCTAAATGATGTAAAAAAAAAAAAATGCCAGTATTATATTGATCTTATTTTCTGGCTGAGCACCAAGAAATAAAAACTTTGTCAAGATCTAAAAGTTGTTTTCAATTGTATTGTTCATATTAACTGTAAACATTTACCAAGTTTACCTCAATGGGCAGTAATGAAAAGTCTCTAATATCTATTCTAAAACTTAGCCCACTATTCCTCTAATAATGGCCAAACTTCTCTCATATCCATCATCAGCCCTTTGCTTTTCCCGATGTTCTTAGGAAAGGTCACTATAAAAAATTACGCCCTTAAGCTAGTCCTTGGCCAGGAGATACAAAGACCCTGTGCTCTGGAGAAAAGCACAGAAAACAATCTAGTTTGCTCACTCTCAGATCATACTCTTTCTAGCCACATATGGATGCTCCTCAACTTATGATGGGGCTAGATCTTAATTAACCCATAATAAGTTTAAAATATTGTAAATCAAAACTATTCAAAGTCATATACCCCTTGAGTTATGATGGGTTTATGGGGTCTACGGATGCCTATCATTTTCAAACCACCCTAAAGTAAAAAAATTCTTAAGTTGAACCATAGTAAGTCAGGAAGCATCTGTATTCCTATTTACTCCACTTCTCCTCATAGCTCATGATCAAGCTGTTAGGAAATCCTGTTGGCTCTACTGTTCAAATTACATAAAACTCTACCATATCTTCTAACCTCCTCTACCACCACACTGGTCCTAGCTATCACCATCTATCTTCTGGATGACTGCCACAGCTCTTAGACAGCACAGTATCTTCCACACTGCTATCTATTCTCAACATGGCAGCCAAAGATCGCTGTCAGATGATCATGTCAGGTCCTGATATTCTTCTGCTTTAAGTCCTCCAATGTCTACCCAACTCACTCCAAATGAAAAAAATCAGTCTTTAAAAATGGATGCATCAGCTCCCTCTCCCATGACTCCCTGTCACTCACTGCTCCAGTCACACTGGCTTCCCTTCCTGCCCCAAACACACCAAGCTCATGCCCTCTGCATCGCCTTTGCTCTAGTTCTTCCTTGAACCAACAGTGTTCTTTTTAAAATCCTATGAATGTTACCTTGGCTTTGCTGGTCTTGTTTAGGTTAGAAACTTGATCAATCAATTGCTGGACAGAGTTGGAACTGACTTTCCCATCCTCCAAACGATGATAAATTAATCGTGGTTTGCCTTCAGGGTTTTTCAGAAAGGCTTCTTCACAGTCTTCCAATAAAAAGCTAGATTGGAAATCGGCATTTCTTATGCTACACTGCTATAACAGCAAATAGTCAATCAACATATGTCAATAATGAGGTTTTAGAATAACGACAAGTGGCTAGAAAAGGCCACCTGCAGAACCAGTAAACTTTTCTACACATGTGATTTTTATATCTCTGTTCTAGCTTAAAGTTTTTGTTTTTCTTTTTGTTTTTCTTTTTTTTTTTGGAGAGGTTTTTGCTACAGGGCATGTGCGCTTGCCAGAAAGAGAGAGACAGAGAGAGAGAAAGTGAGAAATCACCCCCCAGGGGGGATGGCCATGCCACAATCCCTTCTCGCCATTCTCCTCCCAGGATCTTGGTCGTGCATACACACGTGTCCGGCGTGAGTTTAAGCCGCTGGGTCCAGGACTCGAACCACAGTCGACTACATGGGAGTCTAGTGACATAGCCATTATGCTAACTGCTGGTCCCTGTTCTAGCTTAGTTTTAAAATATAATGTATTCATTAGCTAACAATGAGAGTAAGTAAAATAAATTATGTGTTAAACTGTACAACATATATAATTATTTCAAAACCTAAAAATAAAAATCTCAAAAACACCGTTGAACATGTCTAATAACATACTAGAGTTATGAGACTTTGGAAATAAAGAAAAACAAAATTTCATTTACAAATACACAGTTTCTGGGGCCAGCAGATGGTATAGTGGTTAAGGTGCTGGACTCCCATATGACCAACCATGGCTTGAGTCCCAGACCAGGCTGCTTGAAAAATCACACCAGGTATGTGTGCGTGCATACCCAAAATCCCAAGAGGAGAATGGAGGAGAGAGGATTAGTCTGGCCATCTCACCTAGGGTGGGGGTGATTTCTTGCTTTCTGTCTTTCTGTTGCTCTGGCAAGCACAGAGGCACAGGCACCTTATGGGTGGGGGGGGACTCTTAAACCCCTACAAAAAAATTACACAGCTTCCAATTTAAAGCACAAGTACTATTAGCTCCAAAGTTTCAAGATTTTTCTCTTCACCAATTAGACTTTTCACATTTAACAAATGCCAGGGGCTGGCAGATGGCACGGTAGTTAAGGCGCTGGACTCCCACATGGTTACAGCCATGGTTCGGGTTCCAGAGCTGGCAGCTTACTTTTTCACTTTCTCTTTTTCCCTCTTTCTGTCTCTCTCTCTCTGGTCAAATTAGAAAAAATAATAGTACATAAAATTAAGTAAATTATTCTTTTAAAACAAACAACAATAACAAAAAACATAAGTCCAAAATGCTTGTACCTAATACATAAAAAAAATCTGTAGCAGATAGAAGAGGTTAGATGCTTGACTCAGGTAAAGATATAAATACATACATACATACATATATACATACATACATATAATATTAAACCCTATTATAGGGAATCATAATCATTATTTTTTTACAAAAACTTTTTAAACATCTTAGAACTAATTATCTACTAACAAAAGTTGTCTAAAGAGACAAACTGGTTATGTGTATGCATGTAGGGAAGACCTATTATATAATTCATAATTTGCAAATTAAAGTTCTCTATATATTTTATTATATATTCATTATGAATTTCTGTTCAAATCATTTGATTATGTTCTGCAGAATTTTGGAATTTGAATGGTTCATTTGTTATCACTTTGGGAGAAAGTCTAGCTCACCTGAATACTGCTATGGTTGAAATAATAATTTATCTATCAAATGTTCATGTCTTAGAGTTGAGTTTCCAGAGTACTGGCATTAGAAGTTGGTGAGACCTTTAAGTGGTGAGGCCTAGTGGGATGATGGAGGCATCACCCTTATGGATAGATTCATGTTATCTTGCTAAAATGAGTGAGTTCATGGGAAGGCATTAGTTTTCCCAAGAGTGGACTGTTATAAAAGAAAGATGGCTGCTCCACATCTCTCTCTTTGCTATGTACCTGCCACCTCTCTGCTTCCATCAGCCATGTTGTAATGAGGTACCAGGGGCTAGCCTCATGCCCATCCCATGCCATTGGACTTTCCAGCCACCAGAATCATAAGCCAAATAAAGATTTATTTTTAGAAATCACCCAGTCTCAGATATTTCTATTACCAACACAATAGCAGACTAGCAAATACCAAAATGGGCCTTCTGTTTAAGTATATGTTCATATTTCACAACCATTTACTACAAAATTCTCACTTTTTGATAGTTATGGAATAAAATAATAAGCAAATATTGGATTGTTTGGAAGTTCATGATACATTTTTGCTTAGAATAACAGAAAAATACATCATGACTTTGCTGACAACATAACAGAATAAGAAAAATTTAAGCAAAATAAAAGCAAAGAAAAAATTATATGAATTTTAGGTTTTGTTTCAAATAAGTTGGTGGGAGGGAAGTAGATGGCACAGATGAAAGAAACTGGTCATGAAGTAATAATTACTGAAGTTAGGTAACATGCCGAGTCAACTAATATGCTGATAATTTGCACTTAAAAATCCAGTCACAAATGGGCCGAGTAGACAAAACTGTAGGAGAGAAGCTGCCAGAGGAAAGGCCACTTTGTGAGGCTGGAGGGATTAGAAGGATAAGATTGATGAGTAAAGAAGAAGGTTTAATCATAGAATAAACTAGAGCTCCCATTTAACTAAACTCTACAAGGAAACTCTTTAGGCAATATGCTAAAAATAACTGAATGCAACCAAGAATAGGGCCCAATATGTTCTGAAAGGTGATATATTTCAGATATTTCCAGGCCCTTCTATGCCCTAAAGCCTTTTTTTTTTTTTTTGGAGAGATTTTCACTGTAGGGCGCGTGCGCTCGCCAGACAGAGAGAGACATAGAGACAGAAAGCGAGAAATCACCCCCCAGGGGGGATGGTCACACCGCAATCCCTTCTCCTCCATTCTCCTCTCGGGATCTTGGGCACGCACGCACACGTGCCCGGCGTGAGTTTTAAGCCACCGGGTCCGGGACGTGAACCGCGGTCGACTACGTGGGAGTCCAGCGACACAGCCTTTACGCTAACTGCTGGTTCCCTGCCCTAAAGCCTTTTCAAAAAGGAACTTTCCTTGTGGAAGAAGGATGACAATGAATAAACAAGCTGTGATTGAGTTCAGCCAAGGTCTGAAGCCTGCCATCCTAAGGCAGAGGCAGCTCTCCCTTCTACTTGGATTCTAGCATTCTCCACAAGGCTGGATTGCCCAACAAGCATTCTGACAAACCAAGGGAAGGCCAACAAACAGCTAAGGATATCCCACTTGGTAAACTTTATCTGAATATTCATTGTCAGCCAGCCTCTCCTGGACTCTCTGCACTTCAGTTCTCACTTCCCATCCTTGGTTGTAAGGTTTCTCCTGTGATTCTGTCATGATGGGAGGTGGGTCAAATTAAACATGTTACAGAATATCTAGACAAGCAATGTCATTAGCCTGGCCATTTCCCTCCTCTGCACCTTCTCTGATGAATGGCAACTGAGAGGCATTGCAACCGCGTTCCTCACTGAGCATGACCTCCTGCCTACATTCCTCTCCTAGGACTAAGCATGTTGCTGGCACAGCTTTCTCTGAATGAATCATTTCATATCCCAAAGACTATGATTATTTTTGTTGCTGTTTAACAGACAGGGTCTATCAAGATCCTACCGCCTCAGCCTCCTAGCTCCAGCTAGGACCACGTGCATGCGCCAACATGTCCTGCCCTATTTTAGGTAGGGTCTTGCTAAGCTGCCCAGGTCATCATTGTAATTCTCCATCCTCAGCTTCCCAGGTTATTGGGATTGTGCATGTATGCCTTTAGGTTAGATCAGGAATAAATCTGGACCGCCATTTTGGTCCCAGCCTACAGAACATGGTTAGCTAACACCACTGCCACTAAAGCTTGGCATCCATACATTTTTAACTACAGAATTTCTTATTTAAGGACTCAATGGTGTACAAAACAGTGAACAGTATCTTGAAGTAACTCTGTAGGAACCATCTGTACATAAAGAGTAATTATTAATCAGGAAAGTGTTTCCTCTTGAAGATCCCAAGCTGTTCAGGAGATATTTTTCTAGATTCATCTTTTGAAAAGGATGAGCCATTGAGAGAGCAAAAGAAGCAACCTGAGAAAAATAAAGATGCCATAGCCCCTGTGTATGATTTGTGAAATCCATCCTTATTGTCACACTTCTGGATAGTAATGGAATGAAATAATAAGCAAATGGAATAAGAAAATTTAAGCAAAATAAAGACAAAGAAGAAGCTAAAAAAAAAAAAAAGCTAAATTTAAGAAATTAATTTTTATTCCCCTTAGGCCAGTCCTGTGGTTAAGGGAGCCAAATCCCATATGGCTGACCTTGTGGTTCAAATCCCAGTCCCAGAAGCTTAACAAACACATTAAGAGTATGCATGTGTACCCAAAATCAGAAAAGAAGAAAGGAGGAAAAGAGGATGGTTACTCACTCTCTGTCTCTCTGTCTCTCTCTATTGAGCGTACATGCTCTCTGGCAATAAAAAAAAAAAATTATTCTTTAAATATCAGTAACATTTTGGACAAGCAGATGGCATAGTGGTTGCATCGTTGGACTCCTACATGGCCAACTGCAATTCTAGTCCAGACCTTGCGACTTCACACTCACAATGAGCATGTGTGCATGTGTGCCCAAGATCCTGAGAGGACACTGAAGAAGGGATGGCAGCATGACCATCCAATGAGAGGGTGATTTCTTGCTTTCTATCACTCTGTCTCTATCTCTCTGGCAAGAGTATGCACCCAACAGCAAAAATGCCTTCAAAAAAATTAACAATATTTTAAAATATATACAGTCAGGGAACCTGAGGCAGGGCTGAACATCAGCTCCAGCCCCAGCCCCAGCTCCCAAACTCAGAGCCCTACCCCTTCAGTCAGAAAGGTAGGCATTTTTTTTTCCTTCTTTCTTTTACTAATTCTTTACTTCTCTTCCCCCATATGTCAGGGCAGTCCTTAGCTGTCAAGCAGAGTCCACCTCCACCTGCAGCACCTTCCAAAACTGTGTGCCACACTTACACAGAGTGCAACTTCTTCTTTTCTCCTCATTCATATTCCTTTTTTCTTCCCGCTTACATGATCATTTTCTCCTCATCCTCCACCCACCTAGAGGGACTAGACAGGTCTAGAATTGTAGTTTTCAAATATCTTAGCATTGTGAGGCTCTCAGGGATCCTTGCTCAGCAATGAACCACCAACAAAAAAGGAGAAACTGCTCCTTAGAAACCTGAAGGGAAAACTCCCATGGGGACCACACTGCTAACCACAACAGAAGAGAGACGTTGGCACAGAAGCAACTCACAGCAAAAGGGAAGCAAACTAGTTCCCAGTTGCAGAAACAATCTCCAAAGAGTTGTCTGAAAGTGAATATATCACCAAATGGCTAGAAGTTGCAGAAGAGCCCCAAGTATGAAGGGAAAAAAAAAAAAAAGAAAACAATAAATACATATCCATCAAAAGAATACAGTAACTCTCCTCTGCCTCTTGAAAAAAAAAAAAAAAAGTTACCAAAGTGTCAGAGAAAGAATTCAGAACATTCATGGTGACAAAACTCTATGAAATAGAACACAAGAGAACAAACTCCACAAGATAAGGAAGTACTTTCATGATTTGAAAGAAGAAACGGACACCATAAGAATCAAATAAAACTGTTGGAAATAAGCCTGTGATACAGAACATCAAAACCTTCTTCAAATATTAAAAGCTGGGGACCAGCAGTTGGCGTAATGGTTATGTTGCTGGATTCCCATGTAGTCGACTGCGGTTCGAGTCCCAGACCCGGTGGCTTAAACTCACACCAGGCACGTGTGCATGCATGCCCAAGATCCCAAGAGGAGAAAGGAGGAGAAGGGATTGCAGCATGGCCATCACCCCCCCGGGGGGGGGGTGATTTCTCACTTTCTGTCTCTCTGTTTCTCTCTTTTTCGCGAGCACACACGCCCTATTGCAAAAACCTCTCAAAAAAAAAAAAAAAGAAAAGAAAAGAAGACAATTAGACCATGCTATAGATTGAATCTCAGATGTAGAAGACAAAACCTCCACCTAGAAAAAACTACCAAAAAGGAGCTGGCAGGTGGCGTGATGGTTAAGGGCGCTGGACTCTCACATGGTTGACCACGGTTCAAGTCCCAGACCTGGCAACTTGCTTTCTCACTTTCTCTCTCTCTCTGTCCCTCTCTGGTCAAGTTAAAATAAGTAAATAAATAAAGTTAAATAAAATAAATTTAAAAAAGAAAAAATACCAAAAAGATGGAGAAAATAACAAAAAAAATAAGGATAATATACAAGAAATACTAAACATTCAAATATCCAAATAATTGATATCCCAGAAGGTGAAGAAACTAATAAGGGCATTGAAAATCTATCCTGGAAGAAAACTTTCCAAGTCTAGAGAAGCACTCAAACATTCAGACCCAAAAAGTACAAAAGACCCCAAATAGACTCAACCCAAGTAGATCCTCCATGGCACATCACAGCCAGAAAGGCCAAAACTACAGATAAAGACAAGATTCTAAAATTGGCAAGAGAGAAACATCAAGTAACTTACAAAGGTTATCCTATCAGGCTAGCACTGGACCTTTTGATGGAAACAATGCAAGAAAGGAAAGAATGGGAAGATATACTGAGAATGTTAAGAGAGAAACAATTTCAACCAAGATTGTTATACCTGGCAAGATTATCCTTCATATGAGGAAAAATGATAAAAATCTTCTCAAACAAAACCTGAAAGAATTTGCCAACACCAGACCAGCTCTTTGAGAAATTCTGAAGAGAGTGCTCTACCAGGAAAACTAAAAAAGGGAAAGACAGAAATAAGAAAATAAAAATCAACCAAGAAAATGGCCAATTCAAAGTGGATCAAAGATCTAAACCTAAAACCTCAAACTATAAAGCTACTGGTGGAAAACACTGCGGAAACTATGGGGCAAGCAAAGACTTCTTAAATAAGGTCCCCAAAACACAGTCAGTAATCCCAGAAATAGACAAGTGGAATTACATCATATTAAGAAGTTTCTGCACAACAAAAGACACAGTAATTAGTGTCAATCGACAACCCTCGGAATGGGAGAATATTTTTGTAATTATGCTTCAGATACGGGACTGATAAACAGAAGACACAGGGAACTCAAGTGGCTTACTCAAAAAAAAAAAAAAAAAAAAGATCAACCCAATTTAAAGATGGGAAAATGGGCTGTAAAAATTCTCTAAGGAAAACATATGAATGGTATGTCTTTAAAAGTCCTATGAAAAAATGCTCAACATCCCTCATCATAAAGGAGATGCAGATCAAAATCACAATGAGATACCACCTAATTCCAGTGAGAATGACTAAGATTAAGAAAACAAAAAATGATAATGATAAGTGCTGGTGAGGATGTGGTAATAGGGGAATTCTCCTACACTGCTGGTGGGAATGTAAATTAGTACAACCACTGTGGAGAGCAATATGGAGATTCCTCAAAGATCTACACATAGAACTACCATGATGACGGGGTCATGCAGACAACACATGCTGGTAAAGAGGCTGCCTTCCATCCCTAAGGCAAGGCCTAAGGCCTGGACTGGAAAGAAACTGCTAGGCAAGGCCGCAATTTACAAGCCCCCCCTTGTGTCGTTGTACTGGCCTACACTCAATTTCTCTGCTGTGAGCTTTACTGTTATTACGGTACCCTGCAAGGGTAAAATATCACCCCCAGCCTTATTGCAACTTTACAATAAAGCCAATTAGTGACCTTGTAGGAATGTGGTTTCCTAAGAGGGCATGCCAGGGCCAGGAAGTTTGAGACTCTCCCACCTGCCTGTTTTAAGCCAAAATTAACATACAGGTTAAGTTAGTATAAGCCAAATTAGCGTTAGTAGCATATGTAGACTAAAGATAAAACACAAGAATTCACTGATTAACAGACTAAGAATTCAACAAATAAATACAGGGACCCATGGGTTAATAGAGGAAGGACAGATCTGTGGCTAACAGCGACAGAATAAACACACCTGAAGGCTCCAGGAGGAAGAGTAACTATCTTAGCTGAAAGTTCCTATCTAATTCAGGCAAGCAACAAATAATTTTTAACTACAAAGAGTTTCTCATCTATGTGCTGTTGACTATGGAAAACTGCTAATAAAACATCCTGTGTTGTCTCCTGAGCTACAAGATCATCTTCCTTTCCCATACGGACTATAGACTCACCCCATTTTTGCTGTAATATATAGACAGTCCATATATTAACTGTGTCTTTACTTAACAAGACAAGATTTCTATCTAGGCCTTTGTAACCAGCAATTTTGCCGCCCTGGCCCGGGACTGAAGTTATCAAGCTGACCTGGGACTGAAGTTATCAAGCTTCCCGCAAGCCCCCTCTTCAAAAGACCCTGTCCGGTAATCAAGACTTAAGAAGAAAATGCACCAGACAAATAGACTCCTTTGTTCTGAGAACTGTGTTTGGCTTCACCTGTTCAAACAGAACAGACATCATGTTTTATGATCATTGTTCCTGTGCCTTGAATTCCCTGTTTCATAGAGTAAATCTTTTATTTCCCCCTCACCCCTCCTACTCCTGTAAGACATCCCTCAATAAATACATGTGTTTGGTAGCCACTAGTGCTGTAGTCTGGAGCTAGCTCTGGCTGTAGCCGGCTGAGAACATGCTAAGGAGTATTGAGGTCTCAGTCTAATTTTTGTTCGTGATCACCCGTGTTGCCTTCCTGTGTACGAGTCTCACTCACCCCTGCCGAGGCTGGATCCCGGCACCATATGATCCAGAAATCCTACTCCTGGGTATCTAACCAAAGGACAGAAGAATGCTTAGTCAGAAAAGTTCTTGCATATCTATGCTTACTGCAACATTATTCATGATTGCTAAGACATGGAACCAACCCAAATGTCCATGAACAGAAAAATGGATTGAAAAAGTGTGGTAGATATACTCTATGGAATACAACTCAGTCACAAAAAACAAGACCTTTGCTTTTTATAGAAAGTGAATGAATATGAAAGATTTACCACTGAGTGAAGCAAGCCAGGCTATGAAGGAGAGACATTGTACATCTTAATAAATACTGACTGTCCACACTCTACAGCTGAAACTGAAATATTAGAGGATATAGAAACAGGGAAAATGGTTACAAACACTGGGCGCAGTGTGGGAAGGGGAGGGGAGAAGGAGGGGAGTGTGAGGAGGGACATCAGGGAGAAAAAGAGAGAGGCAAGACATTTATGGGACACAGAAATGGATTATTATCTGTTGATGATAGTATAGTATCCTCAACTGGACTGGTGTGAAATGTACCCAAGTTGGAAAATTCACCTTACAAGCTAAGTGATGGATAATGATTGAATGTGTAAAAGAAATAAAAATAAAATAAAATAATTTAAAATATATATATATAAAAAATTTTAGTTCAAGGAGATAAACTGGAATCTGCCAAGCAAAATAAATATGAAAGAAAACATTAAGAACAGTTTAAAATCAGTCCAACCTGTGATATGGTGGTTAAGGCAGCCCACTGAGTCTCAGAGCTGGTAGCTTGAGAAACATGCTGGGCATGTGAGTGTGCATGCTCAAAATCCTGAAAGAGGGGGAAATGGAGGGGAATAGATTGTAGTTTGACCATTCTCCATAGGAATGTTTTCTCACTTTCCCTCTCTTTCTCTATCCTTCTCTGAAGAGTATATCTTCTCTCTGGCAATTTTTTTTTAATTTAAATTAGAAAGAAAGTGAAAGTTAAAAGTATAAAAACAATATATAATTTTAGTAATAAATTTAAGATAAATAAAAGCAAGATGACTTCAAGGATAATTAAAAAAAAAGTAATAACAAATATATATCGGGTTGTCGGGAAAACCATGATGCATTTTTGCATAGAAAAACATGAAAATATGTCATGACTTTTCTGACAACCCAATATTACCAAGTAAAATTAAATATTACCCAAATTTATTTTAGTTTTAATTTTGCTAGAGGGCACTTGCACTTAGCAAGGGAGAGAAACAGTGTCTTTACTTAACAAGACAAGATTTCTATCTAGGCCTTTGTAACCAGCAATTTTGCCGCCCTGGCCCGGGACTGAAGTTATCAAGCTGACCTGGGACTGAAGTTATCAAGCTTCCCGCAAGCCCCCTCTTCAAAAGACCCTGTCCGGTAATCAAGACTTAAGAAGAAAATGCACCAGACAAATAGACTCCTTTGTTCTGAGAACTGTGTTTGGCTTCACCTGTTCAAACAGAACAGACATCATGTTTTATGATCATTGTTCCTGTGCCTTGAATTCCCTGTTTCATAGAGTAAATCTTTTATTTCCCCCTCACCCCTCCTACTCCTGTAAGACATCCCTCAATAAATACATGTGTTTGGTAGCCACTAGTGCTGTAGTCTGGAGCTAGCTCTGGCTGTAGCCGGCTGAGAACATGCTAAGGAGTATTGAGGTCTCAGTCTAATTTTTGTTCGTGATCACCCGTGTTGCCTTCCTGTGTACGAGTCTCACTCACCCCTGCCGAGGCTGGATCCCGGCACCATATGATCCAGAAATCCTACTCCTGGGTATCTAACCAAAGGACAGAAGAATGCTTAGTCAGAAAAGTTCTTGCATATCTATGCTTACTGCAACATTATTCATGATTGCTAAGACATGGAACCAACCCAAATGTCCATGAACAGAAAAATGGATTGAAAAAGTGTGGTAGATATACTCTATGGAATACAACTCAGTCACAAAAAACAAGACCTTTGCTTTTTATAGAAAGTGAATGAATATGAAAGATTTACCACTGAGTGAAGCAAGCCAGGCTATGAAGGAGAGACATTGTACATCTTAATAAATAC
Organism: Tupaia belangeri chinensis; assembly: GCF_000334495.1. Taxonomy (NCBI): domain Eukaryota; kingdom Metazoa; phylum Chordata; class Mammalia; order Scandentia; family Tupaiidae; genus Tupaia; species Tupaia belangeri. The sequence continues at coordinate 145,506 of NW_006203803.1, read as the reverse complement.
TGACTGTCCACACTCTACAGCTGAAACTGAAATATTAGAGGATATAGAAACAGGGAAAATGGTTACAAACACTGGGCGCAGTGTGGGAAGGGGAGGGGAGAAGGAGGGGAGTGTGAGGAGGGACATCAGGGAGAAAAAGAGAGAGGCAAGACATTTATGGGACACAGAAATGGATTATTATCTGTTGATGATAGTATAGTATCCTCAACTGGACTGGTGTGAAATGTACCCAAGTTGGAAAATTCACCTTACAAGCTAAGTGATGGATAATGATTGAATGTGTAAAAGAAATAAAAATAAAATAAAATAATTTAAAATATATATATATAAAAAATTTTAGTTCAAGGAGATAAACTGGAATCTGCCAAGCAAAATAAATATGAAAGAAAACATTAAGAACAGTTTAAAATCAGTCCAACCTGTGATATGGTGGTTAAGGCAGCCCACTGAGTCTCAGAGCTGGTAGCTTGAGAAACATGCTGGGCATGTGAGTGTGCATGCTCAAAATCCTGAAAGAGGGGGAAATGGAGGGGAATAGATTGTAGTTTGACCATTCTCCATAGGAATGTTTTCTCACTTTCCCTCTCTTTCTCTATCCTTCTCTGAAGAATATATATTCTCTCTGGCAATTTTTTTTTAATTTAAATTAGAAAGAAAGTGAAAGTTAAAAGTATAAAAACAATATATAATTTTAGTAATAAATTTAAGATAAATAAAAGCAAGATGACTTCAAGGATAATTAAAAAAAAAGTAATAACAAATATATATCGGGTTGTCGGGAAAACCATGATGCATTTTTGCATAGAAAAACATGAAAATATGTCATGACTTTTCTGACAACCCAATATTACCAAGTAAAATTAAATATTACCCAAATTTATTTTAGTTTTAATTTTGCTAGAGGGCACTTGCACTTAGCAAGGGAGAGAAACAGAAAGAGACAGGAAAAATGAGAAAGCACTCCCCATGTGAGTGGGGCATGTCACAACTCCTCCATTTCTTCCTTCAGGATTGTGGACAGGCATGCACAAATGTCCAGCATGTTTTTTTAAGCTTCAGAATCATGGACTTGAGCAGTCAGTCATGTGAGATACAGCCACCTTTACCAGCACATCGCCAGTTGTCCCAATACTATCCAAATGTTAATGAAACAAAATATATCCTTAATAAATACAAAAACAGGGAAAGAAAAAAGGAGTAGATAATGAAACCCAACTGAAGGCAATCAAGGTGAAAGACTTTCTAAAACAAATTCCGGGTGAAGGCTCATTGACCAGTAGTTCTCAGACAATGTGACCACTAGGCAAACGAGGGTTTATATTCTAGGGACTCTGGTGACACTGAAGGCCCTGCATAGTTCTGTACACAGGTAAAATCAAAGTAAGTGCTCAATAAAAATAAAAAAATGTCTTGGAAGGGTCAAATTCAATCAGACAACAAATCTAGAAAGAAAAATTAACGTCTTATTAAACTTGTTTTGTCTTTTATTTATAAATCAAACTGGTAAAAAAAATCTTTATTTGCTCACAAGATTCACTAACATGATTATATTCACAGTATGAGAAAAGTGTTCAGTTTACTTGGCTTTTTAAGTAATAAGCTTCTCACAGTATTTAAAATATGATTTATGGGGGCCAGCAGGTGGTACAGTGGCTAAGGTGCTGGACTCTCACATGGCCATGGTTCAAATCCCAGACCCAGCAACTTGAAAATCACAATGGGTGTGTGTGCACAAGGCATTCAATATCTTTTTTTTTTGTTTTATAAGAGGTTTTTGCTATAGGGTATGTGTGCTCGCCAGAAAGACAGAGACAGAGAAACAGAAAGTGAGAAATCACCCCCCGGGGGGATGGCTATGCCTCAATCCCTTCTCCTTCATTCTTTTCTCGGGATCTTGGGCACACATGCACATGTGCCCGGTGTGAGTTTAAGCCACCGGGTCCGGGACTCGAACCACAGTCGACTATGTGGGAGTCCAGCGACATCTGCCAACTGTTGGCCCCAGTACTCAATATCTTAAGAGGAAAATGAAGGAGAAAGGATTTTGTCATGGCCATTCCCCCTGGGGGTTCATTTCTCACTTTGCCTATCTCTTTGTCTCTTTCCAGTGAAAGCATATTCCTTATAGCAAAACCTAAAAAAAAGAAAAAAAAAAAAAAAAAAAACCTATAGAATTGTTTACATATACCAAATAATGTTTAAATATCTCTCAGTTTCTATACAAAGAAAGAAAAAAACGAAGGTTAATGTTGATTACTCAAATCAGGGGTCACCAACTTTTCCTGTAAAAGGCCAGCTAGTAACATTCAGGCTCTACTGGACATATGATTTCTGTTGTAACAACTCAACTTTGCTGGTGTAGTTTGAAATCAGCCACAGAAAATATATTAATGGGGGTACCAGCAGTTAGCATAATGGCTATGTCGCTGGACTCCCACGTAGTTGACCGTGGTTTGTGTCCCGGACCTGGTGGCTTAAAACACATGCCAGGCGCGTGTGCGTGCCCAAGATCCCGAGAGGAGAATGAAGGAGAAGGGACTGGGGCATGGCCATCTCCCCGGGGGGATGATTTCTTGCTTTCTGGCTTTGGCTGGCGAGCGGACGGGCCCTATAGCAAAAACCTCTTAAAAAAAAAAAAAAAAAGATAATAATAAAAAATAAAAGAAAATATATTAATGTGGACCAGTAGGTGGCATGATAGTTACATCATGTGGTCAGCCGCAGTTCGAGTCCCAGACCTGGCAGCTTTAAACTCACGCCGGGCGTGTGTGTGTGCACATATGCCCAAACTCCTTAGAGGAGAATGGAGGAGAAGGGACTGTGGCATGGTCATCCCCCGTGGAGGGTGATTTCTCTCTTTTTATGTCTCTGTCTCTCTCTCTCTCTCTGGTGAGTGTATGTGCCCTACAGCAAAATCTCTAAAAAAAAAATAAAATAAAAAATAAAAAAACACATAAATGAACAAAGGCCTGTGTTCCAATAACTCTTTATTTACAAAAAGCAGGAACCTGGCTAGACCTGGCCCTGGGGCTGTAGTTTACCAACCCTCAACTAAAATGATCTCTACATTAATGGTGTTTATCACATGTTCAATTAAGTAAATCTAATGGTATAAAACTTTTAACTCTCTATTTAAGCTTTAGAATTTATTGAATTTCATGGATTTAACTGTAATAAGGCAATTAGAAATTATCTTTGAAGTTCATTTGGCAACCTGAATTCTATTTATAACTTAACACCTGCAATAAATTACAGATTTCTTTAGCTTACCTTGGTAAAGTTGAGTGAATGAATAAAATAACTAAAGAACTATATTCAATTTCCCATTTTCTTACAGTGAGGTATTGATTTTCAACATCTATTGGAAAATAAACAGCATGGAAAAAATATCCCATTGTTTCACACA
>NW_006203803.1:131383-142069 GCF_000334495.1 Tupaia belangeri chinensis | reverse complement strand
CACGCACGCTTTCAAGCTTAGGTGAATAGCCCTAAAAAGAAATTGACATGTATAAAAAGCATAATGCATTTTAACTTGAAGATCTAGTGAGATTCATACTAATTAAAATAAAAAAAGCATGCCTTTGGACAGGTTATGTCAAATATATTTTTAACATATCTGTCTGCTTCTCTAACATAATATAATCACATTTTAGACAATCTTAAAGAGAAAAGGTAATTTCTTTCTAAAAAAATAATAGCTTAAAACTTGGCTCTTTTCTAGCTTAGAAAATTATTTTTTTTATAATAACAGAGAAAGTATTAAGCTATTTTGCTTTGGTATACTTTTTATCATTATTATTATTATGGACAATTTCTGTTTATTGTTATAAAGAGTGCAAAATATAGATCTATACCATCGAAAGCATCCACAATGATATATTAGGACACTAAAGCAAACAGATATGGGTTAAAAACATGTTGGTCTACAACAAGTTAGGTTACTAAGTAGTGTCATTCTGTAGAAAATCAGTATTATCTTCAAAATACCCTTGAAAATAACCTATATTCAACTGATGGGTAAAAGCGTTGGACTTCCCAGTAGTTTATCTTTATGCAGACCAGGTGGCGTTGCCTTGGTAAAACACGACACTCTGTAGTTGACTCTGGTTTCACATCGGGAGACTTTCCTGAGTCCATTGGGCAAGCATGTGCCCATGATCAGGGCCTGGCTGAGGCTGGGGAGCAGGTCATGGAATCAAGAGCCTGTCGGGGGTGTTGTCTCTCTCTCACACATGAGGAGGAAATAAACAAACTTGAAAAAAGTTATCTTGTTATGAAAATCAAGTAATATCACAAAGAAAAGCTAAATGAATGTACTAGTCAACAATCTGCAGGGTGATAATACAGTAGATGTACCAAGTGACATGCAGATTCATTAAAATCCACTCAAACACTGCAGGCAAACTACCAAAAAGGATCAGATGTCAACTATTTTTACCAAAAAAAAAAAAAAAAAACAGTAATAGCTTAACAGCTTGGTTATTTTAGCAGGAGTCTCTGTGGCCTATTTCATTTCTGTCACGAATTACTCTGCCATCGAAGTGCCACAGTAGTGCAGTCCTGGACCACAGAGCAAGCGAGGGCGGCCATGTTCCAATGCAGCAATGTTGACTTACGGACACTAAAGTTCGGATTCCCTAACGTTTTCACATTAAGCATATCTTTCTTCTTTTGATTTCTCCATTTAAAATGGGGCCGGCTCTCTGGTGCAGCAGTCGTCCACTGCTCATGACAACCTGGATCCTCACGGTGACCTCACTTCACCAGCTTGTCAGCCTGGCACACACTGGGAGCACACGAAGGGCCCACAATCTGATGGGCCGGAGAATGGAGAAGGCAACATGACAAGACCCTGTAAAGGGGGCTCCTCTCTCTCTCTCTCTTCCTCTCTCACATGCATGTGTACTTACTGTACCATAAAGAAAAATTTTATTAAAAAATTTTAAATAAATAAATAACATGTGAAACTCAGCCTTAGCCCTGGGCCATGTGAAGACTAGGCTGTGGGCCATATTTGGTCAGCAGGTTATATAAAGTTTGCTAACTCCTGCCTTAGGATAGGTAATTCCAATGGCTGCCTTAAAACATTAAAAACCATGACAAGGAGTAAATGTTATCACCTAAAATAGATGCAAGGATCTGCTGTCTGACAGTAACTTGTGTAGGCACAACAAACAAGGGTGTTAAACATCACAGAGAATAGTCAATGAAACATTCTAAAACCCTCAAGTTTCAATACTTTAATATGATATGCAAAAGTAACTGTAACCAATTCAAACTCTTTTTCCGTTGTAGCTCTTATCCTAACACAGTTTCTCCCAGAAAGATAAAAAATAAAAACCTCAATTCACCCCACATCCTTCTTTGCATGTATTCTAATAGTGAACACGATTTGCTCTTTTAAAAAGCCCAAGTTGCTTCCTGTTTTTTGTTTTGTTTTATTTTTAGTTTTTGCTATAGGGCATGTATGCTCACTAAAGAGGGACAGAGACAGAGAGAAAGAGAAGGAAAGTGAGAAGTCAGGCTCTGAAGGGATGGACATGCCACAATCCCTTCTCCTCCAGTCTTCTCTCAGGATTTTGGGAATGCATGCACATGCACCTGGTATTATTTTCAAGCTGCTAGATCCAGGACTTTAACCATACAGCCAGCCATGTGGGATCCAGTACCTTAAACTCCACATCACCTGCTGGCCCACAGTAGTCCCCTCTTTACTGACAGGTGACAGTTCCGAGACACCCTAAAGGTGCCTAACACTGCAGATAATACCAAACTCTATCCTGTACATACTGCATTTTTTCTTATCTGATACCTGAGATGACTACTACGGGCATGCTGCATATACAGCACGGATACGCAGGGCAGAGGGGTGGTTCACGTCCTGAGTGGAAGGGAGCAGGATGATACCAACTTCATCATGCTATCCAGAATAGAGCTCAATCTAAAACTTACGAACCGTTTATTTCTAGAACTTTCTGCTTAATATTTTTGGACGCCAGCTACCACAAATAGCTGAAACTATGGAAAGCAAAACCATAGAAAAGGGGAGACTACTATAATCTAGCAGGTGGTGAACTAAAGGATAAGCATTCTAAATCTGGAAATCCCAAATCCAGAATGCTCCAAAACCAGACGTATCTGACCACTGCTATGATGCCATGAAGCAAGAATTTCACACCTGACCTCATGTGATGGGTTACAGTCAAAGGTTGCATACGAGAAAATTGTTCAGACCCAGTACAGTGGTGAAAGTGGGAGAAAGCTATGAACAGCAGCCAAGGCCGCATGGGAAAATGGATCTAAACAGCTGAGGTGCAGGAACACACTCCTATGGTCCTACTTACCGGGAGCTGGCACAGGAATGATGGCTATGTGGCCATATCCTGTCACATACACCTTTCTCCCTGTCTCAGTAAACAAAAAAACTGTGTGTGTGTGTACACATATATACAGAGAGAGAGAGAAAAAAAATATATATATACATATACATATATTATATATAATTACCTTCAGGCTATATATGAAACATAAATTTGAATTCATGCTTAGACTTGGGTCCTATCTGCAGGATCTACATTATATATATGTAAATATTCAAAAATCCAAAGTCTGAAATATTTCTGGTTCTAAGCATTTTCAATAAGGGATATTGAAACTGTATTTGGTTTAGATACAGTAGTTTTTTTGTGTGTGTGAGAGGTTTTTGCTATAGGGCGCGTGTGCTCGCCAGACAGACAGAGAGAGACAGAGAGGCAGAAAGCGAGAAATCATCCCCCAGGGGGGATGGCCATGCCACAATCCCTTCTCCTCCATTCTCCTCTTGGGATCTTGGGCACGCATGCACATGCACCCAGGGTGAGTTTTAAGCCACAGAGTCCGGGACTCGAACCGCAGCCAACTACATGGGAGTCCAGCAACATAGCCATTATGCTAACTGCTGGTCCCTAGATACAATAGTTTTATAAATAAGATATAATTTTTTTTTAAAATTATGGTGTTTAAACACTTACAGATTATTTAAATTTGTTTGTCCTATGAGAAAAAGAGAGAGACAGAAAGAAACAGAGAGAGAGAAGCACCTAACAAGGGTTTCACACCATGATCCACCCCCATTTCTGCCAGCCCAGATATCGTCATGCACCTGCCCCTTACATAGGGAGGTACCGAGCTACTAACCCAGGATCTGACTGTGTTTCCGCAGCATTACTGCCATGCTCCCACCTGGCCAGGATACAATACTAACTTGTGTTTCCGATCAGTGAGTTTAGAATTTATAAATCTCCTCACCTTAAGGAAAAGATCCAATTCCAGCTGGGTTTCATCTGTATAAATGAGGTAACATCTGACAGCATTACTCCATAGAGAAGGTGAAAACAAAGGAGTCACTTGTAATAAACTAGCCACAGCGATATCCCAGTCATCTGAAAATAAAATTTCCCACAAGTTCATGAAAAAGTTGCCAGAACACATTGAAGAAGGTGATTTCTTAAGTCTAAAAAATATAACAGGCATCAAAGAATAGAATCTGAGCTCCTATACTAAAACTCACCAAGATTTTATAATAACAATTAGTTATCTAACTTCATATTCTATCTTGAGACTTGAACCAATGATCGTCACTAGCAGTCTTCCCCAGGTATGGTCTCGGTCAAATGTCATGAATCTATTTTACATGAGTTGTTCAGTTACTGCTTAAGGGGAACCTATATTCCCAGGCTATAATTTATATATAATTTATCTCCTTATTATTCTTAAAATACAGAGTCAAGAAGAAGGTTCAAGAATGGAATAAAATTGGGCTGGCCCCATAGCCTAGCAATTGGGAGAGCCAGGTCCCACATGCAGTTCGAATCCCGTCCCTGGCACCTTGGAAGATACTCCAGGAGTGTGTACCTGCATGTCCCAAATCCCAATGGGATAAAGAAATGCAGACAGAATTGCAGCAAAACCACAACCCATTGGGGGGTGTTTGCTCCTTTTCTCTGTATGTCTCTCTGTCTCTCTCTGGCAAGTGCACACACCCTCTGGCAATTAAAAGAGAAAAAAAAATGACATAAAATGAAAACTAATCTTATGCTATTTAGTAAGAATGAACATTTTAAGACATTTAAACTAATTCAAAAATAGAGACCAGCAGTTGGTGTAATGGCAATGCAGCTGGACTCCCATGTAGTCAACCATGGTTCGAGTACCAGACCCGGTGGCTTAAACTCATGCCAGGTGCATGTGCGTGAGTGCCCAAGATCCTGAGAGGAGAGTGGAGCAGAAGGGATTGCGGCGTGGCCAAAGCCCCTGGGGGGCGATTTCTCGCTTTCTCTCTGTCTCTCTCTGTCTTTCTGGTGAGCACATGTGCCCTATAGCAAAAAAAGTCTCAAAAAAAAAAAAAGAAAAGAAAAGATCAAAAATTCAAAAATTACTTTCATTTTGTTAATAGGTAAATAATTTATAGTTTTATGAAAAGAGCAGAGTTACCTATAACTTCTTAGGTCTGTACTGATATTGAAATTCTGAACATCCCTTAGACCAGATTACATAAAAACAATGAACATATTCTCTCAATTAAGAATACTGCATTACCTAACAGAGCTTTTGTATTTTGCTCCATAACCGGCTCTAACCTTCAACACCATTAGAAGGAGAGATAAAGACTAAAACCTGCTGTTAGTGGGTTATTTTACATCAGATCCCTGCTGCTCAACTGAAACACTTGAGAATTCAGAGGAGACACTGGAAGTTCGGTGGCCAGACTGGCTAGAGCACTATCTGATCCCGAATGAATGACATAACCCCATCACCCCAGTTATAGCACCAATACATGATGGTTTGCCAATGGAAGGCATCCAGAACACAAATTTCATGCTGTGCTGATGGTTTCAGCACAATGTTACAGAACACAAGCAGTCATGACCACTGGGAAGTAAATGGCAAACGGCCTGTGTTACCTCTGTTGACATTTGCAAAGGGTCCTTCCACATCTATAGAGCTATGAGCAAACTCGGGGCCTCTGAAGGACTGCTGAAGCTGCATCATACTCCCGATGGAGGGCTCACTCCCCAAAGCTCCACTGGTCCAATACTCACACTGAGTTCCAGCAGCTGTTAAAGCAAAAGATTTTTATTTGTGAAAACCAAACCACTCAGATGTTCAAAAACGCATCATATATAGTAGACAGGATTTCTAACTTGAAAAAAAAAATACTATAACATCATAGATATTCAAACAATGATTTTAAAGTATTTTGCCACTTTGGGGAAAGTTCTAAAGTTCTATTAAAATAATTCTACCATCTTAGATTTTAAAAAAGATTAAAAAGAGAAAGGTGAGGTCTGGATGATGGTGAAAAGAAATGATGCAATTTTACTCTGTAATGCTGGTCCTACAAATAAAAATCCCACGTTCACACCTGAGGCTTCCATGACCATGCCAGGTATAGACATGTGTGGCTATGATCCAGGCTGGCAGGCTGGATATGAACTGCAGTCAAAGACCCCATTGGGGGGTACTTGTTTTTTGTTTTCTCTCTGTCTCTGTTTGGCTTTATTTGTAAAAGAAAGAAAGAAAGAAAGAAATTTTTTTTTTAATGGAGAAAGATGAAAATCCAATAAATAAATGAATTATAATAAGAGGGCAATTAAAAGTACCCCACAAAACAATTCTAAAAACCATCTCTAACCTTATAGCTTGGGTATAAATCAAAACATGAATGAAAGAACTTCAAAGGCAGACTGTTAGCAGCACACTAGTAATTAATATTTGTAATTCATGAGAACGTATGCTCTTCGCAGGAGAATTTCATCCTTCTTTTTTTTTTTTTGGAGAGTTTTTTTTTGTTATAGGGTGCATGCACTTGCCAGAAAGAGAGAGACGAAGAGGCAGAAAGTGAGAAATCAGCCCCCCAGGGGGATGGCCATGCCGCAATCCCTTCTTTCCATTCTCCTCTCGGGATCTTGGGCACACACGCACATGCACCCGTCATGAGTTTAAGCCAACAGGTCAGGGACTTGAACCGTGGTCAGCTACTTGGGAGTCCAGTGACACAGCCATTACGTCAACTGCTGGTCCCACATCCTTCTTAACCTCCTAAGCAACAACATTAAAGTCTCGATTGCTTCTTATGAGCCTGTTGTTGATTTTCTAATACATTATATGTTCCAGAGTATCCATATGACTAACTAAAAATAAACTACTACTTGGGATAAATTTCTCGTAAAACTGAGCTTACTATTTGTAGGTCTTTGAATCTTAAATGGATGGCATTCCCTCCTTCATGATTAAATCAAAATATAAAGAAGAAAGACTTAGAAGGGAATATCAAGTTGTTTTTGGTGACTTGCCAAGATAATCACAATAGTTTTGAAACACTGTACTTCAGAACATGTCAGTACAGAAATAATCACTGAGACTATTATGGGGTAGACAGCATTTTCTCAGTTGCTTTTGGCCAGTAAGAATTACTTCATGTTTTTCTCAAAATTTAGTAATGAAAGCCTCAGGATGCTGGCCTGATTCCAATAGTACTAAGATAAAAATTATGAAGGAATTATCAGTTATTATATTTTACTCTAAAATGCATTAGTTTGTAGGAATATAATTACAATTTCTTACAAATGTAAAATGACTGAATTCTTCTACTGCATTTTCTTTTTTCAGTATCGGCCATACTTTATTAATATTTTCTTAGAACACAGTGAACCCTTTCATTCTGTAATTTTAGGCTTTATCTCTAGAAAAACATTTTATATGTTTAATTATAAAACAAAAACAATTAGAATAGCTCACAAAACTACATTGCAAGCCACTTAGTGAAATATAATGAAGTTATTCTAAATGATAGTTGTGAAAATATATCATTATATGAAAGAATAATACAGAGACTACTAAATCCAATATCCCTTTTCCTCCTTTTAGTAACTCCACATTCAAGTTAGACACGTTTGCTTGGTTGTTCATTACACTTTCCAAACTTCCTAAGTATGTATGTTTGGCCAATGGGATTTGAACAAAAGTGATCAATGTATCTTTTAGGTGATGTCTTCAAGGAAAGGAAGGTGTTCTCCCCTTTCTCCATCCCATTGGCTAAAGTCTGGTTCCCACTATAGGACTTAAAGCAGCTGTTTTAGACCATAAAGAGAAAAGCTATGGAGTAGAGCTGGCTGACCCACAGATAAAAGAAACCTCAGTCCCTGAATTCTATACTTTACAGAGAAGAGGTGCCCTACCAGCTAAGAAAAAAAGAGAGTGTAAATCTGTTTTTAACAGCAGTCAGAGCAAATATAGATAAGTAAAATAAACAGAATAAGATTCTATTGATATTCTGTAATATCATTATGGATATGCTGAAAGCTCAAAATGTTATAAATAGGACATAAATTTACCAGTAATATCTGTACAGTTGTCATCAGAATCAGACTCCCCAGGATCAAATACTTGGATCCCCTGAGCCTGTAGTCTCTGAAGTTTGCTCTCCAACTCTCGCTTGGCCCTCAATAAGTCCTGGATTTCATTCTCTTTGGTCTCTCTAAAAATCTTTAAAAAGAATAATTTAAATTTTAAGATCTTTTTCAAAATCAAAAAGTTGTATCATCAACTTTTAGGGAAAACAATTTTCATTCATAAAACCAATATTCATTTGGTTCTTGATGTCTTTTATATGATGAATATCCTGGTCCTTTTACCTTAACTGTTTTGTAAGTGGATCCCACTAGAATTCCAGTAAGATGTGTGTCTCTGGTGAGGGACTATCACATGCAATGCGTGCTGTTTTGCAAATGTGTCTCCTTTCCACTGAATACCATAATATCCTCCCTGAGACATCCCTGAACATTTTCAAATGTTTTCCTTCATATAAAAACTTTTCTGTTTTTTTGTTTTGTTTTCTTTTGTTTCAGAGCATGTGTGCTTGCCCAAGAGAGACAGAGTGAGGGAAAGTGAGAAATCACTCCCCAGGAGGGATGGCCAGATTGCAAGCCCTTCTCCTCCACTCTCTTCATGAGATTTTGGGCATGCACGCATGTGTGCCTGGTGCTATTTTCAAGCCACCAGGTCCAGGATTCAAATCATGGCTGGCCATGTGGGAATCTGGTACTTTAACCACTAAGCCACCTGCTGGTCCCAACTTACCTTTTTAACTTCCCACTAAAATGCTCACTTTTACACTTCCTTTTTGAAACTATCTCAAGTTTACCATATCTAACTAAAAATGTAAAAAGTGTTCTCTAGTTCTTACAACTTTCATGAATCTTACCTGGTTTACTTCTATGTATTCATCACATTATAATATGAACTTTTAAAATACACTGGTTTTATTCCTTGTCACTTTGAGGGTAAAGAAACTGTCAGAAATTTACCTTGAATTGTCTTTTAACTTTATCTCTGTCACGTTCAAATGTAGCTGCTCTCTCCATTGCTTGGTATTTTGCTTCTAGAGCACTTTCTTTTTCCCGAAGTATCTTCTGATAAGTTTTTTGAAGTGCCTGAAATAATTCACCTTATTATTTCCTAATAAAAATAGTCACATTGTTAAAATTTTAGAACTTTAACAATCTACTTACTATTTTACCATGATCAAGAACTGCCTGTTGCCATTTTAATCAAACACATAATGAAAAAAATTGCAACTTAGCAAATGAAGACACTTCAACATTAAGCTTCTAGTGGAAATGAATACTTCTTGTTGGAAATACTTCATCAACTCTTAAACTTCCCTAAACCTCAGCTTTCCATCTTTAAGAGAATAATCAGTGTAATTTCCAAGGTTTAACGTGAAGGAGAGTTAATTCCGGATGACCATGCACACTCTAGCACTATGAGTGTACTCATCTTACTATCCCATCCTATCCTATCCTATCCTGAGCCATTCACGGTGCCTGAAGCACTGCAGGCCTCCAAGAAATACCTGAATGTAAGAATGGATGAAATATGGAAGCAATTTTTTTTTTTCACATTTAGAAATGTGAACAAGAAACTGAATGGATGACGTACAGAATCGAGATTGGAAGAGGAGTAACCTGGGGCCGACAGCTCTGCCATGTTCGGTGTGGACTCCATCTCTACCTGCCTCTCATAGTCATTTCCCACTGCAATGCCCACTGTGCAGCGCCCTGGCCACTGAAACCTGGTACCCCAAATGCACTTTATATATACAAGTACATTATGGCTACAGTAGGAAAACCGTTTATTGGGGGTGGGGAGTGGTAATAGCAGAAAAAATGCCCAAGAACTCAGGCCTCCTGGAAGTCTCTCACACCGTAGAGTGTGAACAATGACAAAACAGCCACCAGAGGGGCCTCAGGCTTACAGCACAGTCTCAGAACTTTTCTCATAGAAAAGCAATCCATTGTTTTACATAGTATTTTAATGAATGAAAATGGATCGACCGCCTAAAGGACATGGTATAATGGCTTTAGAGTAAATTATCAAGTGGAATGAAGTCTGTTTGACTACTAGATCTAGGGAATGTTTTCAACCATAGGAGTTAAGACGGTGAAAATCAGGATTCCAAACAAATTCACGTCAAGACGATTAAAAGCTAGGGAGCGTCACCAAGAAATTAAAGGAATGAACTCCACCTTGGAGCTATGCAATTGGGGGGGGGGGGCAAGGGAGTAAAGCTCCCAGAAGTGTGAGTTGCTTCAGCAGGTGTCACAAGTCCCCGTGTGCCTTGGTGAACCTTCTCCCTGGGGCGCCCTGGAAATGGGCATTCGTTGTTTCAGGACCCTTCCAGGCTCAACTGCTTCAAGGTGCAGGAATGAATGAACCAGAAAGAGAAAACGGGGAGGAGAGTTTGAAGGAATCAGCTTCGACCTCAAAAGAACACGGACCCACAAATTAAAAGCGGAGCAGTAGCTGCCCAATTTTCCAAACTGCTAGGTCTGGAGATAAGACGGGATGCCCAAAGGCAGGCCCGGGCGTCCAGAGGGAGGCCCGGCAGTGCATCCACGCCCAGGCCTCAGTCTCCCGCCCTGGCCGCTCTCCGGTCGCGCGGCCGGCATTACCTGCAGCTCCGCCCGCAGTCGCTTGTTCTCGGTGTCCAGCTTGGCCTCACGGCGGCCCATGGACAACAGCTCTTGGTTCTTGCTGACCCGGAAGATCTCGTACTCCTTCTTGAGGCGCTCGTACTCGGCCGCCGCGTACTCCAGCTCCG
>NW_006203803.1:115878-130730 GCF_000334495.1 Tupaia belangeri chinensis | reverse complement strand
ATTTTCCCGTGAGAATCACATCTGTTGAGAGTTTTATCATTCCAGTGGCTTCTATTAAGTATACAGTTACTGCCTACTATATGCAAAGCACTGTACTTAACTAACTTCCAGATCTTGTTCTCTGTTGCGTCTATTTATATATTCTATCAGTCTTGGATTTTCGGTCATCGTTTTTATTGTTGTTATTTGTTGCTAATGAGCTTATGCTGAGCACATATTGTGGTGCAAATAACTGATGATCCAGAGATGTCAAGTGTAGCACAACTCTCAGAAAGCACACAGACTATTAATGTTTGTCACTACCTTTTAAATAACCTTTAAATTGCTTTGTAGATATCCCTAAACACAAGTCCAGGTTTGCTGAAATATTGAAGACATCTGTTTTTATAGTGACATCAAGAGCACAGTGTACACGTTTAGCACACATAGAACCAAAGTGACCAAACTAGGTGAGTGAGCCCACGAAGATACATTTCTGTGAAGCCAGCCTATGACTCCTCGTCTTGCATCTCGGGGAGCTCTGCGCCAGCTCTCATGGCAGAAGAGATGCTGTGTCAGTTTACAGCTCAGGCCTTGAGGGAAGGACAGCTTGATCTGTGTCTTGGGAGCCTTGAGCCACCACGTGAAGAGACCTCCTACCCTGACACTGCAGGACTGGAGATGTAATGTGTAGGCATTCCAGTGTCAGCTGGGCCCAGCCTTCAGTCGTACTTACCAAGCAAGTGAAATGAAGCCATCAGAGACTTTCGGATCAGCTTAGGTATTACGAGATAGGTACTAAGTGCCTTCAGTATATGTTACAAGCACAACAAAATTGCAGTTGGTTTAAGCCATTAAATTTAACAGTACTTTGTTCTCACACTTGGGTCAAGAAAAAAACCTCTTTGCTTTTGCTTTGAGTCTTTTTTTTTTAGCTTAAAACAACAAACATTTATTTTCTCGCAGTTGTGAAGGCACAAGTCTGAAATCACTGTGTCAGCAGAGCCAGGATCTCTCCGTCTCTGGATAGAATCCCTTCATGGTCCTTCCTGCCTTCTGGCAGTGCCATCAGTCATGGTATGGCTCGATTTGTAGCTGCATCACTCTACTCTCTGCTGTGCCATCACATGGCATTCTCCGCATACCTCTATTGTTTCGGTTAAAGGACACCAGTCATATTGATTCTGAGCCTATCCTAAAGGCCTCATCTTTAACCAGTAGTTTAGGTACTTGCTTCTTTTAAGTTTGCTCCCCACCCTTTATTTATTTATTTATTTATTTTTTGAGAGGTTTTTGCTATAGGGCGCGTGCGCTCGCCAGACAGACAGAGAGAGACAGAAAGCAAGAAATCACCCCCCGGGGGGATGGCCACGCCACGATCCCTTCTCCTCCGTTCTCCTCTCGGGATCTTGGGCATGAACGCATGCACACACTCCCTGCATGAGTTTTAAGCCATCGGGTGGGTCCGGGACGCGAACCGCGGTTGACTACATGGGAATCCAGCGACATAATCATTATGCTAACTGCTGGTCCCCCCACCCTTTTTGTTAATGCATTTTTTTTTAATTTCATGAAAAACAGTTTTAGTTTTTTTTTTCCTGAAACTTTTTTTAACTTAATTTACATTCATTCCCTAAGCATCATCACAACATACAAAATGTGATTTCCCATCCAGAATATACTACATAGTGGCTCAATCATGCATGTTATTATCAAAAATTTTCCATTTCTAGTTTCTATTATTTTTTTACCCCTATTTCTGACCTCTGTCCTTTCCCACCCTCTTCTCACACCATCTCTTATGTCTACTGTTGTCTTCCATTCCTTTCCCCCTACATTGTATTGATCACACAATTTCTTAAATAATCTAACTACTTTCAATAGCAAGTTCACTTGGTACTATTAAGAAAAGCAGTTTTAACTTAAATCAAAGAAATGCTAAGGAAATCTGCTTAAAACTTAAAGCCAGGAAGCAGGTTAGGAGTCTGTTCAAATGGTAGGTACATGAACCTATCCATAGCTCAAGACAAGACACAAATCCTTACCACCAGATAATAAAGTCGCTTTGGGTCATTTGTAACATTGAATGATGCTGCTGGCTTTTAAAAAAAATATGATTTGTAGAATAGACATTACTTGTACAGGGCAGTGTATGTTCGGCTCTCAGCCCATGGATCTTAGAATCACTTGGCACACTTGCTATTCCTGAGACTGAAGCTTGCAAATTTGCATATTTAGTTAGCTCCCAGGTGATGTGTATGTACTTAAAGCTCTCAGAACCATTAAGATTGTGTAAAAACTGTGTTCGGGATGATCTCATTTCTTGCTACTCAAAGCCTGGTCCAGGGAACCAGCAGTTAGCGTAATGGCTATGTCGCTGGACTCCCACGTAGTCAAACGCGGTTCGCAGCTCGGACCCCGCGGCTTACCGCGGTTCGCATCTCGGACCCGGTGGCTTAAAACTCACGCCAGGCGCGCGTGCATGCGTGCCCAACATCCCAAGAGGACAATCGAGGAGAAGGGATTGCGGCGTGACCATCCCTCCTGGGGGGTGATTTCTCGCTTTCTGTCTCTCTGTCTCTCTCTTGTCTGTCTGGCGAGCACACGCGTCCTATAGTGAAAACCTCTCAAAAAAAAAAAAAAAAAAAAAAGAAAGAAAGAAAGAAAGAAAAGCCTGGTCCACAGGCAGCATCTTCAGTATCACTTGCAGCTTGTTAGGAATCAGATTCTGAAATGCCATCACAAGTCTACTGAATCAGTTTGCAGAGAGTCAAGGTCCTCCGGATGATTTAAACATACATTAAAATCTGAGGATGCAGCATAGAATAAGGATTTTTAACTCTGGTTTCATGTTACAAGCACCTGGAGAACTTAAACTAAAGCCTGCTGCCTCACCGCAAACCACTCAGATCACAGTCTCTAGGCTTTGGAGTTTGGCCATTGTTATTTTTTAAAAGCCCCCAAAAGGATTTTAATCAGTAGGTAAGTTTGAAAGTCAGTGGTTTTATCTCTGCTGTCTTGTGGCCAACATGGGTGCGATTTCTTTTCCTAACTATCTTGGCATATATTTGCTTGCCTCCAGATTCCTGTTTGAACTTTCTTTCCTCTTGTCACAGTTCATCATAGTGAAGGCACATGCGATTTTGACCTTATTGATAATATTGTACTTCAACTTTAGTGACCCGAAGAAAATTTTATCATTGTGAAATAACTGACCTATCTAAATTGGAAATGCTACGTTGAAATAACCTTTGAAGAAAAGGGTACCTGTGGAGGAAGATTTTCTAGTTCTCATTAAAATAACCCTGCTATGTTCTATCACTTGAACTGTGACTTCTAAGGTCCCATACTAGAAAGTCAGTAAGTGTGACTTTAATTTCAAGGAGTAATTAACTATCTGGGACAACTAATCTGATTAAACATCTGTTGTTTAATATTTCTACCACTAGGTGTCAGTATAACTCAGGAAAAAATTCACTCGGCTGGTAATTTGTATGTCCAAAAAAGGATCATTCTCATGGGTACCAGATGATGGTAAAGAATTCAGTGTAAGTGTTGAAGTTTTCATTAGTGATCACATATCAACACTGACTGACTGACTTTGCATCACAAGTAATAACATGACTCTGGAAATTATACAACAGACACGAACAAGTGTTAGCAAGCTTTTTCTAGAAAGGACCAGATAGTAAATATTTCGATCTGTGCAGGCCATATTGTCTCTGTCACAATTACTCAGCTCTGCCATTTTAATGTGAAAGCAGCCCTACACAGTACACACAAGAATGGCATGTCTGCATCCCAATGCTACTTTATTTACAAACACAGGTGGTGGTAGGATTTGACATGGAGATTGTATTTGCTAACTTCTGAACTAGAGGAAAAGTTCTGACATCTGCATAATTTTCAGGATTACCTGGAAAGTTTGTTAAAAATTTGGAGTCCTGGGGCCAGCAGGTGGTGTGGTGGTTAAGGCACTGAACTTTCATGTAGCCTACTATAGTAGCTTAAAAAATCACACCAGTTATGTGTGTGGGTGTGCCCAAAATCCCAAGAGGAGAATGGAGGAGAAGGAATTGCTGCAGGGCCATAGCCCGCTGAGGGATGCTTCCTCCCGCTCCCTCTCCCTGTCTCTCTCTGGCAAGCACATGTGCTCCCTGGGGGTGGGGGCAGGACACAACTGCAAAGGTCAGGTTCACAGTGTCTCTGTAGACTCTCAAGTACATCAGTGAAGGACTCATTCCCCTGTGTGTCTGTGTTAAGCCACTGGTCTTGGGATTAGTCTGTACCACAGCACAGCCTTGCCAAACCCGACTGATAGAAGAGGATTCTGACTTAGTTTGAACAGAGAAGGGAAGGAGATTGGAGAAAACAGGGAGAGTGAAGGAAAAGAGATTAGTAAGATTGTGGAACATTGCATGATAACTCCACAAAATATCCCAAATCTTCAATAAATTTATAACCCCCCCCAAAAAAATTTTTACTGTGCTTGATTTTTTTTTGTTTTATTGCATGAATTGGTGAAGGAAAGGAGCTTAGCACCTGTGAAACAAAGTACAAAGTACAAAACTACAAAGTACAAAAGTGAAACAAAGACAACAGACATCCTAGCTGTGGGCAGAGAAATAGGGTGAGGATATCTTAAATATCAAGTGTCCAATCCCGATGCCGATGCCATGTGCTCTCTAAAAACAGGGTTTCCTCAGGTTGTTTCAGCTTGAGCTAAGTGAAAAATGGACATATAGGGACCAGTAGTTGGCATAATGGCTCTGTCGCTGGACTCCCATGTAGTCGACCACAGTTCGAGTCCTGGACCGGGAGGCTTAAACTCACGCCAGGCACGTGTGCGTGCATGCCCAAGATCCCGAGAGGACAATGGAGGAGCGGGGACTGCAGCATGGCCATCCCCCCTGGGGGGTGTTTTCTCGCTTTCTATCTCTCTATCTCTCCATCTTTCTGGTAAGCACATGCGCCCTATAGCAAAAACCTCTCATTAAAATAAAATTTAATAAAAGGACATATAGAACACCATGCTTTAAAAAGAGTCACAATGAGTTTCATTAAGAGTAAAGTAGCAAATACATTTACCATTACCATGATCTTATATAAGGCATAGTGCACATTTGCGATCTTTGTTTAACAAATAGAGCAGTTCTATT
Organism: Tupaia belangeri chinensis; assembly: GCF_000334495.1. Lineage (NCBI taxonomy): Eukaryota > Metazoa > Chordata > Mammalia > Scandentia > Tupaiidae > Tupaia > Tupaia belangeri. The sequence continues at coordinate 125,592 of NW_006203803.1, read as the reverse complement.
TTTTCTGGGTAGAAGCCATCTATTTTTCCAGGATGTAAGAAGCCATTTATTTCTTATTTGCTGAGGTTTATCTCTTTGTTTCTTAAACTCAGGGCTATTTTCCCACCTCTACCTTACGTTTCACTGTGAAATTGAATGTAACCAGAATTTCTTCTGTGGAATCACCCACCCCAAGTCTGGTAATGAAGCCCACTTAAGGCAGTTATTAGTGACTGTCACTTTTCTTATCCACACTCAACGCTTAGATGTCACAAAGCAGGTAAGGAGCCAGCGTTAATCAGCTCCTACGGAGGAGAAGTGATGTCTTCTTTATTAAGTATAAATCTGAGAAAGAAGGTGACTTTTCTGACCAAAGCGAGCCTGGAGGGAGAGTCAGCTGACCTCTGTAGTTGCAAGAACAGGATAGCTTTTCACAAGTAGTGTATAGACAGAAACGACTGATTTTAATGTTCAGAGTTGAAATCAAGGGTCAGGCAGTGGCACAACTGGACCCATATTGGAGAGGTCTAGGTTTGCCTCCCAGGGCCTCGCTGTGCATGTGGGGCACACCCACATGTACCCATGATTTGGCTGGCTGATTCTGGAGGGGGGTTACAATAAAGACCCTGGTGGGGGTGTCTCTCTCTTTCATGAAATTAATTAATTAATTAATCATTTTAAAGACAATTCATGACCAACAGGTGGCATGGAGGTTAAGACAGCTGGGTCCCACATGGCCAACTGAAATGTTCAAGTCCTGGAACCTGCAGCTTGAAAATCACACTGGACATGTGTGCCCAAAATCCGAAGGGAAGACTGGAGGAGATGGGACTGCAGTTATCTCTCCATCTCTCTCATGAGTCTACATGCCCTTTAGCAACCTGGAAAAAGAAAAAAAATGGGGGGAGGGGCAGCAGATGGTGTAGCAGCTAAGTCACTGGACTCCCAACGTGGCTGACCACAGTTCAAGTCTCGGACCTGGTCACTTGAAACTCATGCCAGTGTGTGCATGTGCATGCCTAAGATCCCAGGAGGAGAATGGAGGAGAAGGGACTGCAACATGGTCATCCCCTAGGGTAGTGATTTCCTTCTCACTGTCTGTCTATCTTTCTCACTTTCCTTCTCACTGTCTGTTTGTCTTTCTTGTGCTCTAAGGCAAAAACCTCTAAAGTTTTTAACTTTTAAAAAAGTGTTTAAAAATATGAGAATTTATCTTTTAGATAAAATTTACTTATGATTACAAAAATTTTATTCATTTCTATAACTCTTATCACAGTTTTAACATATGAGTTGTAGCTCCCATTTATAAGTAAGCTTTATTCCAGCAGTTTAAGAATTTGCTAAGTGCTATTTGAAACATATTTTCTCAAGAAATAATGTTGGACAAGGTCACTATTGTTTAAGCTTAGCACACAGCTGAACACTACTCACGTAAGTACAAACAAACAAACAAAACTCTACTACCATTGCAATGTGTGTTCTATGGAAATATGCCTCCAGCATATCAACTCAGACAAGCCAGGAAGACATCCACCCTGGATTATGAAATGGCAATCTTAGCTGTCACTTTTGCCTGTGCTCATGGTTTGCTAGGCAAAATGATGGGGACGCCTAAACGCTACAGGCCAGTGTGGCCACATGATTCTGTTCAAGTTATTGGACTTTTTCCACTTTCGTTTCTTCACAATAATATTTCACTTTATAGCAGTTGTACGTAACCAAATAATTAAACCAGAATTGGTTGTTTTGTTCCTTAAGGATCCAGAAAACACACCATTTCAATTAGCAAAATTCTCTTGTCTAAGTAACTTTGTAGACCAAACCCAAAGAAATGCTGACACGTCTAACAGACATATTTTGTTCTCTGAAGGCTGGAGGCTGTTTTTATTGACAGTCTAACAAAGTGTAACTTCCCTTGACACAGAATCACTGGCAAATCTGCACCCTTCAGAACACGTCCCCATCATAGTATGGTTTCTGGAGATTCCATTTTAAAATGGCGTCAACCCATTGTTTGGAGATGGTCCGTGAGATGCTGAGATGAAAAGGCAAACTTCTTTTTAAAAAATTAAATTATTAATTGGTAAATAGAAATTGTATATATTTATGGTGTACCACACGATGTTTTGATATATATACACAGTATGGAATGGTTACATCAAGTTAATTTACATATGTACTTCCTCTTATATATTTTAAATCATCTCTAAATTGTTATAATACTCAGTAGAATGTAAACGCTATGTAAATAGTTGTTATCTGGTATCTTCACACACTTGTGTGTGTGTGTGTGTGTGTGTGTGTGTGTGTGTGAGACCACTAAGTCTGTTCTTAGAAATTTTTAAGTATAGTCAGCCATCCATATCCCTGAGTTCTGCATTCATGGATCGAACCAACCGTGAATCAAAAATTGTGTTTGAAAAAAAAAAGGGGAAATAATAACTCAACAATAGCAATAAAAAGACAAATGAAAATATAGGCTAGCAATTACTTACATAGCATTTACATTGTATTAGATATTATAAATAATCTCAAGATGATTTAAAACTGTGTGAGAGGTTGTCCGTAGGCTATAGGCAAATACTATGCCGTTTTATATAAGGGACTTGACTTTGACATCTTTGAGAGATCTTGGAACTAACGCCCAATGCATATGGAGGGACAACTGTATACAATATATTGTTACTAACTATATTCACAATGTTATACAACAGATATCTTAAACTCGTTTCTTCTATTTAACCGAAATTTTGTATGTATTGACCAACATCTCTCCAAGTCCCCATCCCTTACCCCAAGCCCCTGATAACCACCTCTGCTTCTGTGAGTTCTCCTTTTTTAGATTCCACGTATAAGTGAGATAATTTGGAATCCGTCTTCTGTGTCTGGCTTATTTCATTTAACACAATGCTCTCCAGGTCCATCCATTCAAGAGATACAAAATTTCTCCTATTACAGAGGTTGTCTCTTCACTCTGTTGATTATTTCCTTTCTTACTCAGAAGGTATTTAATTTGATGTAATCCTTCTTACCTATTTTTGCTTTTGTTGCCTGCGCTTTTGAGGTTGTATCAAAAACAAACAAAAAAAATCATTGCCCAGAACAATGTCATGGAGCTATTTTCCTCTGTTTTTGTCCAAGATTTTTATAGCTTCAGATCTCAGAAATAAGTCTTTAATCTGTTTTGAGTCCATTTTTTGTGTATGAGGTAAGATAAGGTCCAATTTAATTCTTTCTTCATATAGATATACAATTTCCCTAGGACCATTTACTGAGGCAACTATCCTTTCCCTGTTGTGTGTTCTTAGCACTTTTGTCGAAATTTAATTGACAGTAAATATGTGAATTTATTTATGTCTCTCTGCTCTCTTCCATTGGTCTGTGTGCCATGCTGTTTTGATTCTGATAGCTTTGTAGTAGGTTTTGAAGGTAATGTGATGCCTCTAGTTTTTTGTTTTGTTTTGTTTTGTTTTGTTTCTGTGTTTTGTTTTGTTTTGTTTTCCTCAAAACTGCTTTGACTGTTTGGGGTCTTTTGTGATTCTTTATGAATCTATGAATCTTAGGAAGTTTTTCTATTTCTGTCATTGCAATATTGATACATCTGTATTTCACTTTGGGTAGTTGGACATTTTAATAATATTAATTATTCCACTGCATGAACACAGATATCTTTTCATTTATTTGTGTCATCTTCAATTTCTTTTTAGCAACATCTGAGTTATCCCCTACACATTAGCTTATAAGATGTTAATAGACTCACAAACCAAATTGAACCAAAACAAAATAAAACAAACAAAAAAAAAACTATCCTGAAAATGGTGAGAAGCATTTATTTTTATAGTGGAGGAAACAACCAGAACAGAATACAATTTTAATCTTGATGAAGCATTAATTGGTAGCACAAAATTACAGGGTAATTACTTTTCATTACCTACAATTAATATTTTTTACACTTTTGTTGGACTCAGGGAGTCTCCTCAAAACTATGTCCTCTACTTCTCTTCCAGGATATTTCAGTTTTGAGTGGCTGTATTTTCAGCCTTGAGGATAGCTACTGTCTATGCACAAAGGATATTTTAATTTTTATCCTCCACCCTTAAATTTCACTGCTCTGTCCATTTTTATGTTGCCCTTTGTCAAATGACCTTCTTACACTGAATTCTCACTTACATTTCATATAATACATGGTGAAAATCCATCTTCTAATCTTTCCCAGAGCAAAGTAGTTGCAGTCTTTTCTCTTACACCATTTAATCTTTAAGCCAGGCCACTAAGTCACATTTGTGGTTTACCAATAGGATCTTAGCACCTCCACCAAGCTAGTTTATGCAAATTTAGATGATTCCCATTATTAGGTGCCTTCAGGTTCAAGATCACTGTCCTTGCCTGACTCTGCACCTTAATGAGTCCCAGACCTGGTGCTTGAAACTTACATTGGGCATGGTTGTTTGTGTGCCCAAAATCCCAGAAGAAAAATAGAGGAGACAGGATTATGGTGTGGCCCTCTCTCCAGGGAGGTGAATTTTTACTTTCCCTCTCACTATCTCACACTCTCTCTCTCTCTCTCTCTGTCTCTCCAGCGAATGCACATGCCTTATGTCAAAAACCTTAAAAATAAATAGAGGAAACTTCAAACTCATTAAAAACCCATCTTTGCTCTTTCTCCTGTATACACTAATTATTATTTAGGATTGTTCACTTTTTCCTTAGAGGATTTTCCTTTTTTTACGCCATCCTTCCCACTCTACAGTTTTAGAGCTTCAGAAATATCCCCCAGAATGTTGGAACTATGTTTTGACCATAGTGCCTTCCTCAGCACTGTTAATCCCTGAGACTTTCCAAAGATATTGCAGCAGTAGGGGAAAAGGGGGCAATGGAACACAGTAGGGCTTGAATTCCATCTCTGCTGTTTTCTAGCAATGTGACTTTTGGCAAGCTCCTTACCTCCCTGAGCCTTGCCTTTTTTCTGTTCCTTTTTGCCCGCTAAGATGGAGTTGGCAGTATATGCCTCCCAGACCAGCTGCAAGATGAAATGAGGTAGCACAGTGCTGACGTGGTATTACCTAGCAGGAGTCTCCTTCACCTTCTACCTCATTCCACTCCCCTATGTCCAAGAACTAACCCGAACCAATTTCCTTAGAGAATTAAAGGATTGTGTTTCAGACAAAAGTAGATTCTGATGGGACTAGCAGATGGCATAATGGTTATGTCATTGGACTCCCCCTTGGCCTATTGCAGTTCGAGTCCCAGACTCGATAGCTTAAAACTCACACCAGGTGTGCGTGTATGTGCACGTGCTCTAAATCCTGACAGAATAGAAGAGAAGGGATCACAGTGTGGCCATCCCTCCTGGGGGAGGGGAGAGGAGAGCATCCCTCCTGGTGGGCACAAGAGCCCTGTAGCAAAAATCCCTCTAAAAACAAAACAAAACAAAAACAAAAACAAAAACAAAACTCAAACTGGGTGTGTGTGTATGCAAGCATGCTCAAAATCCTTAGAGGAGAATGAAGGAGGAGTTTGTGGTGTGGTCATTCCCCCTTAGAGGTGATTTCACACTTTCTGTTTTTCTGTCTCTCTGATGAATACATGCACCCTATAGCAAAAAAGCTCTCTTAAAAAAAAAAAATTCTGACAATGCAAGTATCAATAAAACCAACATTTAGTTATCATTACCATGTAGTTGACTTACAGGGAAATAGCTTCTATGTGAAATATTATCCAAAACCCATGAATAGAAAAGACAAATTATTTCAATCAAAGTCCAAGCACTTTTAACGTCCAGCATTCATTTAACTCACAGGAGGGTATCTAAGGCCTCCATTAAGAGTCTACAGGAACATTGGCAATAATGAGAACAACAGCTGTGGCCTAAAGTCCAGAAAAGAAGCAAAATACTTAAAAAAATAAAAATAAAAATAAACAGAAGAATTTCTTTAAAAAGGAGGAGCCTGAGGCCAGTGGGTGGCATAGTGGTTAAGGTGCTGGACTCCCACATGGTTGACTGTGGTTTGAGTCCCGGACCCGGCAGCTTGAAACTTGCAATAGGTGTATGTGCATTCTCAAAATCCCAAGAGGAGAATGAAGGAGAAGGGATCGTGGTGTGGCCGTCCCTGGGATGGGGGAGGAGCGTGATTTCTCACTTTCTCTCTCCATCTGTCTCTCTCTCTCTCCAGTGAGCACACATGCCCTATAGCAAATTTATTAATTTTTTAAAAGGAGTAGCCCTGCAGTATTTGCACTCCTGTCATCCCTGGGAACAGAGCAGAACAGTCTAGTAATCAATGTTCATAATAATAATTCCTTGTCAATAAAATCATGTTTATGGTTGGTTAAAATATTAATATATTGGAAAATATATTAACGATAGTTTGATAGTATATACCAATAAGTCTGACAGTTTGTTTTCTGAATTTAGTTATTAAGTAGTTAACACATTTTCTTTTAAAAAGAAATGTTGACGACCCCTCATCAGAGAAGTTTCTTTTATAAAAGCTTCAGTATGTGGAACATCTGTGGTAAGTCAGTTTCTCCCATCAATACATGTGTACATACAAACACATAACCCTCTTTATAAGATTTTCATTGTAATACATTCAAAAAAAAACATCCTCTGAACTCTACATTGGGAGATTCAGTTACTGAAGTTATCAGAATTCTTAATTCTAGCATGGTTTCATAGAGCATTGTTACAGTAAGGCCTCAGAGAATACAACCGCATTTCCCAAATGCTAGTTCCCTGGATAGGAACAAATATCCTTTGACTAAATTCGATCCTTCTTCACGTTAAGAAATAAAACTTCAGCCTTCCTGTTATATCCTAAGAAGTACTTTTTGTCGTTCTCCTCTCTGCGTTAAATTGTCCTTAATGTTTAAGCTTCTTAGAGTAAATTGGCTTCCACAGAACTAGGTATGTTTTTGAAATTACCTTCCTTTCTTTAAAAAAAATTTTCACATATTATTGAACTCTGTTACAACATTTCTATGCTAGGAGATTTTGCTTCTGTAGCTATGTAGATTTAAATACAGTATATAGTTATAACAGTTGCATGGATCTTTTTTTTTTTTTTTTTTGAGAGGTTTTTGCTATAGGGCGCACGCGCTCGCCAGACAGACAGAGAGAGATAGAGAGACAGAAAGCAAGAAATCACCCCCCAGGGGGGATGGTCACACCGCAATCCCTTCTCCTCCATTCTCCTCTCGGGATCTTGGGCACACACGCACACGTGCCCGGCGTGAGTTTTAAGCCACTGGGTCCGGGACGCAAACGGCGGTCGACTACGTGGGAGTCCAGCGACATAGCCATTATGCTAACTGCTGGTTCCCAGTTGCATGGATCTTGATCATGTTTAATATCAGGACCTGAGACTTAACTTTTTTCTCTCCTTTTTAGAAAATGTTTTCCCTCAGGACCAGCAGTTAGCATAATGGTTATGTCACTGAACTCCCATGTAGTCAACCGTGGTTCGAGTCCCAGACCCAGTGGCTTAAACTCACGCCGGCACGCGCCCTATAGCAAAATAAATAAATAAATAAATAAATAAATAAATAAATAAAACCTCTCCAAAAAAAATGTTTTCCCTCAATACAAACTAATGACCTATATTAAACAGATGTTAGAATTCTACTTCCACTTAAAAGAAGGAAAATGCATCTTGGCCTTCATTTGGATTAATCAAATATTTGAAAATATTATTTCCTCTTTCCATGTTAGCTCGTTATACATTTGCATGATTCTTTCAGTGGTTATTCTAAACATTCCAATATATATCTTTGGCTTAGAGTTTATCATGAATTATAATTTTAGCACTTACCAGATAATGTAAGAACTTAAAAAATTAAATTTCATTTACCCCGTCTTCCATTTTTATGCTTTTGTAGCCTTGCCTTTTAATTCTCTACATACTTTAAACTCTGTAGGACATAGTTATTTTCGTATAGTCAATATTTATTCCCCACTTACCCTTTCGACTGCGCTTCACTCCTTGTTGCTTTCTCCTGCTTCCATTTGGGGTCATCTTTATTTATGTGAAAACTCGCTTTAATATTTTCTTTCAGTGAAAGTCTCTGGTGAAAAATTCTTTCCATGTTTGTCTTGAAGCATTTTTATTTTGTCTTAAAGCATTTTCTTTTTCTTGAAGGCTATTTTTGCTGAGTACAGAACTCAAGGCTGGCAGTTCCCCCTCCCCTCGCCGCACTTTAAACTAATCATGCCACGATTTCCAAAGCTTTCTTTGCTTATGTTTAATAGTCATTATAAGTCTGAGTTCTTGAAGATAATGTTTCTTTTTTGTTCTAGCTTTTTGATTTTCTCTTTATCTGTCATTTTCAGCAGTTTTATTATGTTTTTTTTTTGTATCCTACTTAGAATTTTAGAGTTGTTTTAGCCTTAGACTTGCCATTTTTGCAAATTATCAGTCAGTCTCTCTTCAGATAGGATTTTTACCCATTTTCTCTCTCTTTTTATTCTGATTCTTGATTAAGTGTATATCAGGACTTTTCACTCTGTCCTATATGTCTCTAATTTTTTTTTCTGAAATTTTTTTCTTTCAATTTCAGTGTTCTTCAGTTTGGATATTTAATACTGAACTATATTCAATTTCACTAATGTTTATTAGGTTTACTGCATCTTCAGAATATTCATTGAATTTTTATATTGTTTTTAATCATGTAGTTAATTTACTTATCCTTGAAATAGTGTCCTCTTTTTTTCATAAAATTCTCCATATTATTATCTATTTTCTTGAATAAATTAATCATCTAGAATTATCACTAGGCCAGAAAACTTCATTTAAAAGACAACTCTACTGAAAGATGCCTGCCGTGGCTTACTGAACCTTATGTACAGATGTGGGAACAGTGAGTACAAGATGTAAAGATAAACGTAACGAAGATTCTATGCAGCGAAAGAAAGAGTGGCTTGCATTTATGATATAAAAATGGTTATAGAATTTAAATGTTGAACAAGACTTCAGTAGTCATGTGAGCTAAGCCCACCAGGTGCCCAGCGTCTTGCAGCTAATGAGCCCTCGAGGCCTCTCGCTAACGAATGCATTCTCTAGATGAGCGAATCAAGCCCAGAAGGTGCCCGTCCCAAGACACTCAGTACAAGCAGGGCTAAGATAAGACGCTATTCAGAGGAATGTCACACAGACATTTCATCTCTACAAAGTATTTTCCATGGGCACATGCCATTTTTCTGTACATATAAGACATTTGATTATAAACAATTTTAAACACATATAAAGCAAAGAGCATAAATTAAATATTCAAGTAATGAATGCCCATGTACCTGTCACCCAAGTTCAAAATTATTCAATGCTTAGTCATTATTTCAACAAATTGTTGTTTAATCTATTCTTTTACCCCTTTCCAACTCTCAATTTATTAATATTATTTTTTACAAAAAAATATTATTAGTTTTTAAATGTACTGTAGGCCACATATGCTCACCAGGGAGAGAGAGAGAGAGAAAGCATCCCTGAAGGACATGCCATACCACAATTCTTTCTCCATTCTTCTCTTAGGTTTTTGAGTGTGCACACACATGTATCAGGCACGTTTCTTAAACTGCTGGTTCTGGAACTCAAATCATTCAGTCAGCAATTGGTATTCAACCACCTAAACCCCACACCACTGGATGGCCCCTTTGTACATAAAAACTTAAGGTAGATTTTATAAATATTGGAAAGGCATATCCTTTTTTTTTTTTTTTTTTTTTTTTTTTTTTGTCTTGCG
>NW_006203803.1:106933-115847 GCF_000334495.1 Tupaia belangeri chinensis | reverse complement strand
GGGCACAGGTTCTTGTCAGAAAGACAGAGAGAGACAGAGAGACAGAAAGCAAGAAATCACCCCCTGGGGGGATGTTCACACAGCAATCCCTTCTTCTCCATTCTCCTCTCAGGATCTTGGGCACGCACGCACATATGCCTGGCATGAGTTTAAGGCACCAGGTCCAGGACTTGAACCGTGGTCGACTATGTGGGAGTCCAGCGACATAGCCATTATGCCAACTGCTGGTCCCAGAAAAGCATATCTTAACTGTACAATGCTGACAAATGGATTTACTTGTATAACCATGTTACAAATTGTGTCTTTCCCTTCCCTGCCAAATTCATAAGTTGAAGTCTAACCCCGAGTATGACTATTTGGAGATAGGACTTAGAACGAGGCACTAATGGGTAAGAAGGCCAGAGGACAGGGCCTTAGTCTGGTGTCCTTATAAGAAGAGATATGAGAGATCTCTCTGTGCATGCACAATGAAGAGGTCATGTGAGCACATAGTTCTGTGGCAGCTACCTAGAAGCTAAAAGAAGAGGCTTCAGAATGAAACTTACCTTGCCAGCAGCTTAGTATTGGACTTCACAGCCCCCAGAATTAAGAGGAATAAATGTCTATTGTTTAAGCCAGCCAGTCTGTGTTATTTTGCTAGGGTAACCCTGACAGCACATTAGTTTCTTAAGTGAAATTTTTGAGAGGTTTTTGCTATAGGCGTGTGCACTCGCCAGACAGAGACAGAGAGACAGAAAGGGAGAAATCATGCCCCCCCCCAGGGGGGAATGGCCATGCCACATTCCCTTCTCCTCCATTCTCCTCTCGGGATCTTGGGCATGCATGCACATGCGCCTGACATGAGTTTAAGCCACCAGGTCTGGGACTCAAACCACAATTAACTACATTGGAGTCCAGCAACATAGCCGTTATGCTAACTGCTGGTCCCTTAAGGGATATTTTAGTCTACCCAGAACACTTCCTCATGTCTCTTTATAGTCATTGGTGCTCTTCTTCCTGAGCTAAAGGTAGCCACTGTTTTATTTATTTATTTATTTATTTATACCTTATATTAGTTTTTCCTGTTTTAGAAATTCATATGTATATGTAAATAATTCACAATGTTGTCTTTTTTAAAATTTAATATTGTGTTTGTGAGACTTATTTGTGTTATCATGTAGATAAATAGATCATTTCTTTTCATTGCGCAGTAGTATTCTTTTGTATAAATATATCGTCATTTGATTGTTCTCAAGCTGATGGACACTTGAGTTGATTCCAGTTTTTGGCTATTGTGACTGTTAACATTCTTGGACAAGCCTTTTTGTGAACATGCTTTTATTTATCTTGGGTAAATTCCTAGGAGTGATGTTGCTGGACACATAGTGCATATATGTTTAATTTCATAAGGAGCTAACCAAAACCTTTTCCAACATGGTGGTATAACTTTATTATCCCACTGGAAATGTATGAGTCTGGTAATTCTACATCCTTGGCAATATTTGATATTGCAAGTGTTTCTAATTTTAGCCATTCTAGTGTACGTGTAATGTATCGCTTTTGGATTTTAGCTTATCTTTCCCTCATAACTAATGATGTAGACACAAGCATTTTGGTCATATGCATATTTTACTCCATGAATTGTCTACTGTTAGTTTGCATACCTTTATTGTACTAATTCATGGTAGGCATATAGGATCTCTCTCTTTGACAACCCTCAACCACTGTGCTAACAGGCTAGTCCAAAAATCTTTTATACTTTGACACTTTGAGAAAGTTATTTTTTGTGGTGTCAGTTTGTATTTCTTTTATTATTAATGTGTTTGAAGTTTTAAAAAATATATATGTTAAACTAGATTTCCTCAGTTTTGAATAGCCAGTTAATGTACTATACTGACTTATCCATTACTTATTTCCAGTGGTTTTACTTCTGTTACCTATGAGTGTGTCCCAGAGATTAATAAGTGTTAGGGATATTAACCATCTGTCTTATTTTTTACTTATTCTCAGTTTCTGCTTGTGATTTGTGCTTAAAAGTTTTGATGTTGTTAGTAGTTCTAGTCAAAATTTCTGTCACAACTGTAAAGATGTTTAGAAATACACAATAATAAAATTTCGGAGTTGGGGAAGGTAGTAGTGGTGAACTTAGCATAATTCTCTGGAATGGTAGAGTAAGAATTTCCATCTTTTACCTGCTTGGTGATTATTACATATTTGTGAGTAGATCCCATGTTTACCCTCTGCCTGTTTCCCAGTATAAAATACAGATAAATATTAAAAATTTATGAGACTCCTGGATGATAGTCAGTATAATTAAATGCAAAATATTATACCTCTAAGCTACTTTAGTGTACATATTGTAATGCACTTAGTGGTGGGTAGAGACTCATTTTATATATTTGTAAGACATAGAAATGTAATAAAATTGATGTATTATTTTACTTTTACAGTAAATGTAAATTTACTATATTTAATAAAAACAATTCCCTAGAAGAAAAGATATGTCATTGAAAACAAATTAAACTGCCATTGTAGGTAGTATCTTAGAATAATTAAGGAAGAAATGTAAGTCTTCAAAGAAGAAGATGCATTCGAAAGACACTCTTGACTACCGGGCATAGCAATGTTTTTTGAAACATTACCTTGAGCAGCTAATCCCCTTGGTAGAATTCACAAATACTCATTGTGAATTTAAATTATTCTTTCTTATATCAAATAATTTCCTCTGAATTGTGAAATCACAGACTTATTGTACACCTGGAAGATTCGAAAACGGTCTTGTCTAGTTTTATGGTTGTGAGAACCAAGTCACAAAATATTTCAGGATTTCGTCAGAAACAAGTTATTTTCTGAAAAACTCAGGATGAAGTCTGGCCAAAATCTTTAGTGTCTTATCTTCTACTGGAGTTCTTCAGTAGTGCTAGACTGAGTAAAGAAAGTCAGTAAATAAATTCAAAGCACAAATCCCTCAAAATGAAAAACAGACCACTTCAAAATTTATACTTGTTAGCATAAAATTCATTAGTCTGAGAGCCAATAGGTCTTCCTATTCTAAAGCAATGATTTTATTATGTTCCAATATAGTAGGAAAGAATCCTCCAAGGCCTAGCATGTAGAAAATTGTATGTTTAGAAAGAGATGCAAATGGTGACTTTCAGAGAGCTTCTTTGTCATTTGCTTATAGCACGGATCCTGTTTTGCAAGGCTTTCTACCAGATGTCAGAAGACAAAACTTTTGGAGGTATTTTCTATTTTCTACTTAAGAAAAAAAAAATATATATATACATCTCAAATCCTCTTTTATATTTACTTCAAAGGAAAAAATTTCTGATGCAAAGACTCCAGCTTATTTATGAAAAATGAATTGTCATTTCATTTTAGAACAAGGTAAACAAAGCCATAAAAAGCATTACTCAGAACTGTCAGAGATGCAAACAGTTTTTAAATCAGAAGGGGAACTTTCTGCTGCACTTTAAACCAGAGCTTTGTTATGCCAAACTAAGTGAGTAGTTGAAAAAATGATGGATGAAAAAAACAACATTCTAGCATTTATAGTGATAAACATGCTATCTACACCCTTGTTAACTATTGCAGAGCATGAGGAATGGAACTGATCCACTGACCTTTGTGGAATAAACTATCAATACTTTCTGTAGGCTGCCTGGAAAACATGTTATTATCTAGATTTATTTTGAGTTAGATGAACCATTGTTTGGACAACCTATAGTTCTAGTAGATATCAATAATAAAGGACCCAACCAAATGCTATTAATTCAGTGGCTTCCCCTGAAAACATGCTTCATCCATGCAGAAAAGTCTCTATATAGATATATATTGAAAAATAGGAGTCTAAACCTTTTTGAGAATCTTTCTGAAAATTAATCCAAAAGACATTGGAATGCAGGATTTTTAAAGTACAGTCTATATTTAATATTAAACCCAGCTTAGCACAGTTGTCATTTCTTGTGTCATGATCTCCTATTGAACAATAAAATGCTCAAATTAGATTCTTACAGAATAAGCTACAGAGCCAGTATTCTCAGTTCTGTTTTATTAAATGAAGTGCCTATTGTTTCGTTTTTTTTGAACGTTCAATCCAATGACTCTTTGTGCAGCTGATAGAAATGAGTTGATGTAGGTTTTGTACTGTGAGCCCATTCCAAAGGTAAATAAGCTCAGTTGTCAAGGGAAAGTATCTTTGAGATCTCTTAGGTTGAAAGCTGGCATGGTGGTTGAGTATGCTGGACTACCACATGGCCAGTCATGGTTCAAGTGCTGGACCTGGTGGCTTGCTTGCTCTCTCTCTCTCGCTTTCTCTCTCTCTCTCTCTCCTCTCTCTCTCTCTCTCTGTCCCTCTCTGCTCACATTTAAATAAATATAAAGTTAAATAAAGTAATTCTCTAAAAAGAAAAGGTGAATGGTAAAAGGCACAACCTCTGGAATTAAATTACTAGCACCAGGCTACAGTTCCCTGTGGAACTAAGAATGAATTCTACCTATAGGCACACTAAGTGAAAGTAAGACTTAGTGTTTTCATTTTACCACATTTTTCTTAATGAAAATGGAAATGGAGATTTATTAAATAAATAAATTTACCAAACAGGATTTTTTGGGGGCAGTTAATTAAGCAGGAAGCCTATTATAGTTTTCCATTTCTAGGTAGAAAAGAAAATTTCAATAGTGTTCAGGAAATTTTTTTTTTTTTGAGAGGTTTTTGCTACAGGGCACGTGCGCTCGCCAGACAGACAGAGAGAGACAGAGAGACAGAAAGTGAGAAATCACCCCCCGGGGGGATGGTCACGCCGCAATCACTTCTCCTCCATTCTCCTCTTGGGATCTTGGGCACGCACGCACTCGCGCCCGGCGTGAGTTTTAAGCCACCAGGTCCGGGACGTGAACCGTGGTCGACTACATGGGAGTCCAGCGACATAGCCATTACGCTAACTGCTGGTTTCCAGGGATATTTGAAATATCACTTATCATGATTCCCAAAAGAGAAGTACGAAATCAGAAATATGATAGCTTAACTAATAATTATAGTAAAGAAATGGAGACTGTCTTCTAATATCCACGCGCATCACTAGTTTGACACATGCCCCAAGTTTTGTACAGTTGATCCCACAGGTTTATTTTTTGTCAGTATGCTTTTTGATGCTTACAGAAAAGGATGAATGATGTTGGCTACACTGAGAGTAGTGTCATGGGTCTTGCCAGGACAAAGCAGTAGAATGAAATGAAAGCACATACTTTCTACAGGAATAAAGGTAGTTCCTAACAAGTTTTGAGATAATGCAACCACTCTACAGAAGTACCTTGCAAATTCTGCTTCTGAAAGAAGCATTCTGTTAAATCAGGAAAGGCAAAATATCCTAATATGAGACTGTTTCAGAATTTAACTAAAACTCCAATGGAAAGTAGAAACACAAAGAGGTGACAGTGGTCATTCAGAGTGGTAACTATCAACCAATGATAAGGTCTACTCATGATGAACTTCAGATTTGCACTTCTCAAAACTCAGCACCCAGAAAAGACCACTCCAGTGGAACCAGCTCTGATCATTTACAGACCATTAATCACACCAAGTCAATTGATATTTTCTGCATGCTTTTTTTTATCTTTTGAAGTATAATGATATGGGTGAGATAAATGGAAATCTTTGTGATTGAGAGGATGATGTGTTAATCGGCATCTTGTTTGTCCTGTAGTTATTTCATTATTTCAGTCCTTGGTATTTTAGGTCACTGTGCATATGTCTGGATGATAAAGCTGAATCCTCAGCCACTCTCTTAAAATCAATTAATTAACCAACAATTTGTTACTTTCATGTGTTCATTTGTATTCATTGTTCTATTTTAGACTGTTTTCTTAACCTGAAGTTATTATCCTTGATGATACGAGCTGGAGTGGTTTTTAAAAATCTTTTTATGTCTTAAAATGTAATCAGAATTATAAAAAAAGATGACAAATTGGAGCAGAAATAGAATTTGCTTCACAAAGTTTTGATGGGTGGTAGAAGATAATATCCATGAGGTGAGTGTTCAGCACAGAGACTGGCACATGGTAGAAAGCCAATATATGAGTTCTGTTGGTGTTACAGATAGTGTAGGAAAGCAGTCAGGTGAGTGTGTATGTGCGTGTGAGTGTGTGTGCATGTGAGTGTGTGTATTTGCTATAAAGCTTGCCTGTTTATTTTTCAGCAGTTTTAGTATGTTAAAACAAAACTCTTTAGGATTTCTAAAAAACACCTAATAAAAGCAGACTTTATTAAAACAAACTTATAAGCATTGGCTTTTAAGCTGAAGGTGTATTAATGTATATTATAAATATTATTGTGTATTATTTGAAAATTATATGTTACAACTGAGAACATTTCCATAAAGCTTGTTTATTTCTTCCATGAAGGAGAGACATGCAGAGAGAGCATCCCCTCCAGGGTCCTGACGCTGTGATCCACTTCCACCCTTTAGCCAGCCCTGGATCATGGGCACATGTGCGCCTGGTATATGGAGGGAGATCTCTAGACTTGAACCGGGAACCTGGGAACCCTTACATGTGGGAGTGGCTCACAGAGCTTTGTATTTCACCACTGTACCATCATCTGACCCCTTCCCCCAAATTTGAGAACTTTGATAGAAGTAGGGACTTTTGGTCCAAAACAGGAAGTGAGTTCAAACAAATGCAATGTATGACTGACTACTCAATTATTCTCTCTTTTGTGAGTTGTTACTATAACAGCTTTAAAAAGGAAGATTCTTCTCCAATAGAAATTAGATGTCAGCGTTTTATTTTACTGAAAAATTCTTTACCTAAAAATTATTCTCCTAGATTATCTCACTAGTAAAGTTTAAAAATATTTTCCCTTTCTTTTCTAGCCTAAAATGATAAAAACTATTATGAAAATATTTCTCTGTTGTTCTAAGTTTTACAATTTTTATACTCTACACATTTCAAAAACTACCTGTCACTAAAGTTGTACTTGTATTCAAGAAAAAAAGAAATTCTCATTTCATCAATGAGAACTAAAAATGCTGGATGGACAGCACCCAAAGTTGTGTCTCATGACTGAATTATAGCAAAGACCTCATCCTGCAAGTTAAATCATAGGGAGGTCACCAAGCAGTTACTGGGCTGGGGGAATGGTTTGTGACAATTTGTTAAATTTGCTCCTAGCTGTATATAGAAAGACCTGAAGCCAGAAGTCTGAGCTCTGTGGCTATTTCTGGCTTCCATCTCTGCCATGCATTCATTTAGCTTTCCACAATGCTGCCATCTTCTGAGAGCTGGAGGTCCTGGAGTCAGCAGAAATGGGTTCTTCTATGAATCAAATGTAGAGCATCTTGGAGGAATACTCATAATAAGAAAAGCAAATTAAGAGTATCAACATAAGAATTTCAACATAAAATTGTGACTGTGAGAATACCTACCCAAGAGAGATTCCCAGTGCCTGGCCAGGAAAGTGTCCCTGACACAATGGTTAGACCAGATTGTAGAGAGTCAGTGTGCAACTATGAGATGCTGGAAAAGTTAGCAGGAATAAGAGCATTGTGTGTTTATTAAGGCACATTACAGAGTGCCTTCCTTATTCAGAAAGCAATGAGATATCTTTAAAGATTTTGACCAGTGGTATGATATGGTCAGATCTGCATTTTGAAAAGATGCCCACTCTGGCTGCAGGGTAGAAAAGAGATTGTAGAGGTAAGGATGGTTAAGGAGAGATTAGCTGGTAGGCTCCTTCTGAAATCACACAAACTAGGAGAATGACCTGAAGTAGCATCATGGTAGGGATGGAGAGAAATGGTCAGGCTTAAGAGCAGTGAGAGAGAGAGGGTTAAGGATAGAGGAGCAGGGGTGAGGCTGGTTTTCTGGTTATGAGACTGGAGGAATGGGATGTCATTTGCTGAGATACCAAGTAGTGAAAGATGGAGGACTTGGTTTTCAGGAAACAATTATGAATTTTGTTTCTAATATGTTGAGTTGAAGTTCCTTTGAGACTCCTGAGAGGAGTTACCAGATAAGTTTTTGGATGTTGTGGCTCTACCTAGGGCTTCCCTGCACTCTGGGCCACAGCATGCCTGGCCTTTGGGGAGGCCATTTTAATCCCCCTTGTAAACTTTAAGTAGGAACCTATCTTGGGCTTAGGTCATGGAGCTGAATTCTTTGGCCCTGACCTCTGCTAAATCTCCTTCTAGAATTCTGTTGGTCCTCTGCTCATAACAACCTCCAATTTCAGTCCAATGGTCAAGTATCTCCTTCACACTTTCTTGAGCTATAGGTAGTGATGATGGCTCCTGGACATTTATTCTCAACTTTCTTCCATTCTTCCATTCCTATCCAGTCTGTCCGAACCATATTCGCTAGCACATTTGAAGTCTGCTTCTGTTTATTTATTTGCCTGTGAGTCTGTGTCTGGCTCTTTAACAAGGGACCCTTCATGGCAGCCCCTTCTTCTAAGGGCACTATCAGTTTTCTGTTGCTTCTCAGCTGCCTTCATCACAGATTTCTCATCTCATTCTATTTCTGCTGGAGCTGCTAATTAAACCTCATGGCAAATCCCTGTTTTTTGTTGGGAATATCTGTAGCTCTCGGCTTAGGCATAGAACTGAGAATATTGACAAGCCTTGAGCTTCCTCATATCCCCAGGATTGCTTGGATAGTTTGTCCTTCAGGTAAATACCTCAAAGCAAATTTCTGGAATCATTTACCTTTAATTTTATAACAGAAAAAATACTTGGCAAATAGAGTAATAATGACAAATCATTCCCTCTCAAAAGAACAAGATAATTTTCAGTATATAGATTCTTATTTTTAATCCTGAATGATTCTGTCATTTACTTTTTCATTGCTTTGACAAACATTCCCTAAGCTCCTTTTTATGGACTGGTTTGAAAAAATTCCTTCTGTTTTTCATTCTGAATTGACCAAGGAAATTCCTGCT
>NW_006203803.1:89894-106716 GCF_000334495.1 Tupaia belangeri chinensis | reverse complement strand
CACTTAACATAGGCAAAAATAAATGGTTCAGATGCTCTTAACAGCAATAAACAAAGTTAATAAATCGTTTATTATTTTTTACCTGATTTTTCAAAAACCTAGTTAAAAAAATAAAGAACCCCTTATTTTCTTGCTAGAGACACTTTACTGATTTATTTTCAACATCCCACCCCTGGTACATTAAGCTCCCTGGCTGAGAAGTTGAAAAACTTGTAAGCTTTATTCACGATTCTGTGTGAAACTACCTGGTCTTATGAGTTTTACTTTTGTCTACCTTAAGTTGGGACTGCAGAGGATAAGTTGGTTCACTGTGCTAGCTTTCAATGATCATACATGTAAGTGTCTAGAACAGATTGTTTAGTTTTAAAACCTCTAATATCTCTATTACCCAGTAAATTATATAAGGAACACGGAGTCCTATTTCTCATAGGGTATTTGAGAAAATTGATTTACAGAGCAACCAAAGGTCTATCAGAGATCATCTAATGGCAGAAACTAATAAAGTCTTTGGTAGGAAGTTAAAGTGCAAATAGATAAAGCTGCTACTGCCATCTTCATGAACTTTTCCCTGGTGACTTCACCCTCCAGACCCCATTCTCAAGTGCCTCCGTTCACTGAATGTCTGGACAGGTCTACGTGAACCATAGCCAAACCTCCAAATGCTATTATAGTCAACATATTTCTCAATTCCCACTAAATCTGCCACATAAAGGAAGAAAAATGGAATGGCAAAGAGATTGCAGATCACCTCTTCCTGCATGCCTCTGAACACTCAGATTGAACTTCTAGAAATTAGGAAGAAACATATACCCCATCAGATGACCAAAAATTACTGGAAGGCACAAGAAATATGAGAAACCAAGAAAATACCTCTCCCCCAAGGGAAATAATAAGTCCTCTTTAACCACAGACAGTACAATGGAACTTGCAGAAATGTCTGATAAAGATCTAGAATATTCATAGTGACAAAGCTAACAGATGCAAGAGAAGAGAGACAATAAACTCCAGAAGAGGTAGGAGAAAAGAGCCGATGAGTTCCAGAAGGTAAGTTCTTGCATGATCTAAAAAAGGAACTAATATCATAAAAAAGAATCAAATGGAACTGTTAGAGATGAAGGCTATAATACAGAAAGTCAAGACCTCCCTTGAAAATACTAAAAGCAGACTAGGTCATACAGAAATCAAATTTCAGATGTAAAAGATAGAATCACTGGACTAGAAAAATCCACCATGAAGACTGAAAAAATAGCCCCCCATGGGACCAGCAGTTAGAGTAATGGCTATGTAGCTGGATTCCCACGTAGTCGACCGCGGTTCGAGTCCCAGACCCGGTAGCTTAAACTCACACCGGACGCGTGTACGTGCATGCCCAAGATTCCGAGAGGAGAATGGAGGAGAAGGGATTGTGGTGTGGCCATCCCCTCTGGGAGGTGATTTCTCGCTTTCTATCTCTCTGTCTCTCTCTGTCTGTCTGGCGAGCGCACGCGCCCTATAGCAAAAACCCCTCCAAAAAAAAGAAAAGAAAATCGCCCTCCAAAATGAGAATAATATACAAGAAATACTAGATACTATCCAACATCCAAACATCCAGATAATCAGTATCCCAGAAGGTGAAGAGAATAATAAGGGCATTGATAATCTATTCCATGGAATCTGAAGACAACTTTCCAAAACCTAGAGAGGCATTCAAAGATCCAGACCCAAGGAATATAAAGGACACCAAATAGAATTAACTCAAGAAGATTTTCTCCAAGACACATTATAGCCCAGTTGACCAAAACCCCAAAGACAAGATACTAAGATTGGCAAGAGAGATACGTCAAGTTACCTACAAATGATATCCCATCAGGCTATCAGCAGACATTTCATTGGGAACATTGCGAGTAAGGACAGAATGTGAAAATATATTCAAAGTGTTAAGTGAAAGACCATTTTAAC
Source organism: Tupaia belangeri chinensis (assembly GCF_000334495.1). Lineage (NCBI taxonomy): Eukaryota > Metazoa > Chordata > Mammalia > Scandentia > Tupaiidae > Tupaia > Tupaia belangeri. The sequence goes on along the minus strand of NW_006203803.1, from coordinate 104,778 downwards.
CAAGAATACTGTACTTGGCAAGATTATCCTTCATATGACAAGAAAAGACAAGAACATTCTCAGATAAACAAAAACCTGAAAGAATTTACCGATACCAGACCAGCTCTCTATGAAGTTCTTAAGGGAGTGCTATATCAGGATATCTAAAGTCAGACAAACAGAAATAAGAGCTCTAAAACAACTAAGAAAATGGCCAACTTAATGGTAGGGACAAGTCCAGAGTTGAATGTTATCTTCCAGAATTTAGACAGAAAGATTGAACCACAACAAAAGATCGATTAAGTACATGAGACTGAACTGGTGAAATAGAATTTTATGACTTTTCACTAAAAGATTACTGATCTTCTATGTTTTGTTTTTCCCAGAGTTAAGGATTTTTTTCTTCTCTTGAGTTGTCAACAGGTCCATGTACTTACTATTTGAAGAGAATCCTAATCTGTTTGTTGGCTTTAAGCAAAGTTCTCTCAATATTTTTTATTTTGATTTATTAAAGCTAAAACTGCCTTTCTTGAAATTAAAAGATATATTAAAATACCTATTTAATGACCATAGTAAGCTATATAGCCTCAGCTAGGTACTACTTTATAGTATATTCATTCTACTCAGAGTTTCATGCCTACAGTCAAATATGTGTTCATGGATATGTATACATCAGCTGAACTTGCTATTGAAAGTAATTAGATTAATTGAGATATTTTGTGAATCAATAAAATGGGGGAAAAGAGGAATGGAAAGCAACTGTAAATATCAGAGAAAGTGTGAGAGGAGGGTAGGAAATGGCAAATGTTATTTGTTTACAATAACATGCATGATTAAACCACTATACAGTGTATTCTGGATGGGAAATCACAGCTTGTATGCTGTGATGATGTTCAGTGAATGAACGTAAAATAAATAAGTAAAGAAGAAAAAAGAAATGGAGAAACAAATGCTCCTTATCTAACTAAAATACTTTTTAAAAGAATTATTTTATTTAACTTTATTTATTTATTTATTTTAATTTGACCATAGCGGGACAGAGTGAGGGAGAGAGAGCGAAAGTGAGAGAAAGAAAATGAGAAAGCAAGCCATCAGGTCCAGGACTTGAACCACAGTCGGCCATGTGGGAGTCCAGTGCCCATGCATCTGCCAGCCCCCTAAAATACTTTCATAGCAGCACACAAACTTAAAAAGATAATTGATGTAGTGATATTCCAAAAATTTAAAAATTCAAAATCTCTATTTAAAAAAATTCTCACCATGGTACAGATACTAAATTTTTATTTTTGTATGTAAATACTTTAGTTTATGCTCCAGTAATAATCAACCAGTTGTTGAAATATCAGTTCCTAATCAAGGTCAAACATCTCATAGAAAGTAGTGTTTCTTTAAATTCAGTGAATATTTGAGTAATTTGCCCAAGGACAGAAACAAGTAAGTCATGGCATTTAGGATTATGTGAATCCAAATTTTAAATACTGCACATTTTGTCCAGATTAATTTCTAGATATTGGTCATAATTTAGATGTATCTTCAAGTACACATTAATACAATGATGACTTAGTTGGCACTTCCTTTAAAAATAAAGATTTCTTATAATAAAGTCAGCCAGTATTTTAAAAATGCTTTTTAAGTATAAATGCGCACAGACCTCAACTTAGAGAGGAGAGGGAGGGTTTAGACAGCTGTTTCCAGTCTTAGACACTATGAATATCCAGTAGGCTCTTCGCTCCATCTTCTAAGTGTCCAAATTTCTTATAAGGAGGATACTTTGCTCAGGCTGTGAAGGTATACCTTCTCTTCCTCTTTCTGTTTTCCCCTCTCTGTTTTTCTTCACCTTGTCTTTGTACTTTTCACCACCTACCTTCACGCCTTTCCCTTCTCTCTTGAGCGTTGTCTCTATCCTCTTGCCCCGAACTGCTCTCTTTGTTTCCTATTTTGTGAAAACACTCACATTTCCTCTATATGTGGGTGTCAGGGCTACTTAGCATAGCATAGGATCCACAGTTCTTTATATGAGTATGTACCTTGGCCCTTGAACCCTTGAAATTTGACATAGGTAAATCATCTTTAATCAATGTTAAGTAGCCTTAGGATGGGCAAACATTTTGTAAAGGGGATACAAATATGCTTGTCATAAAAGCAAATGTAAATAAAGTATGCCTCGTGAAAATAAGGAATTCCACTCACCAAAAAGCACTAAAGGGAGAGAAAATGCCTGTCAGAGACGAGGAGTAAATATTTGCCAGATCTATATCTAAAAGAAGAGTTACATCCAGAAGGTTTAAAGAATGTCTATAAATGAATAATAAAATAAAAATTCCAATAAAAAGGAACAAAAGCCTTGAATAGATATTTAACAATAGAATATATCCAAATGCTTAATAAGTATATAAAAAAGTTGTCAACATATTTTTCATCAGAGAAATGTAAATTAAAACCGTAATGAGAGACCAGCAGATGGCATAATAGTAATGTCACTGGACTACCACGTAGTCAACTGCAGTTCAAGTACTGGACTCAGAGGCTTAAAACACACTGGGTGTGTATACATGAGTGCCCAAAATCCCAACAGCAGAATAGAGTAGAAGGGATTGTGGCATGGCCATCCTCCCTTATGGGTAATTTCTCGCTTTCTATCTCTCTGTCTCTCTGGTGACCGCATGTACCCTATAGCAAAAAGCTCTCTTATAAACAAACAAGGCTTACACAGTATAACCAGCGACATTAGCTAGCGCTTGCTCAACTCTCTGGAACATGGAAGCAGCAGACTACAAGGGACTAAACTGTATCTGCCTCTATTTCCAAGAGACTCACGTTCAACTTTTGCTCACAAAACAAGAAGCCGGGAAAATTTTATTAGTCCCCCTTTTTTTTTTTTAGAAAAAAGTTAATATCAAATTATAACAAACAAACACAAAAAGGAACCCTTTAGTAACACAGCTGGAACAATCTGCAGCAGTGGCAAGAGAAGAGATTTAATTTAGTTGATTTTCTGTGGTAGTTGTGTTCGCTAGTCTCACGGTGATGGAAGCTGCACATTTTTCCAAAGGAACCGAGAAGCTGCTGGATGGAGGTTTGGTTCTTCCGACAGCAACCCTTCATAAATCAAGGATCTGGTGATCTTCGCACTGTTTCAAGATCTGAGTGGGACATACTTTTGAAGGATGTGCAATGTTCAATCATAAGTGTGATAAGAACTGACAAAAAGGAAGCTTATGTGCTCAGTGAGAGTAGCATGTTTGTCTCCGAGAGACGTTTCATTTTGAAGACATGAGGTACCATCCTCTTGCTGAAAGCATTGGTCCCCCTGTTGAAACAAACATGCTAGGGATTACAGTGGGTTTGACTCAATTCAAAGCTTCTTTTATTCTCATAAGAATTTCATGAAGCCTTCTCACCAAGGGTACCCACACTGGATTTTCCAGGAAGAGAGAGAGTTTCTTAATGCAATTTTCCCAAATGGAGCAGCATATTGCATGGGACATATGAATTCTGACTGTTGGTACTTGTATACTCTGGATTTCCCAGAGAGTCGGGTAATCAGTCAGCCAGATCAAACCCTGGAGATCCTGTAAGTGAGCTTGACCCAGCAGTTAGGGACCAGTTCTACATGAAAGATGGTGTCACTGCAAAGGATGTCACTCGTGAGAGTGGAATTCGTGACCGAATACTAGGTTCTGTGGTTGATGCGACCCTGTTCAATCCTGTGGGTATTCAATGAATAGAATGAAATAGGATGGAACACATTGGACTATTCACGTCACTCCAGAACCAGCATTTTCTTATGTTAGCTTCGAAACAAACTTAAGTCAGACCTCCTGTGATGACCTGATCAGGAAAGTTGTGGAAGAAAACAAGCCAGGAAAATGTGTGACCACCTTGTTTGTTAATCAGAGTTCTAAATGTCGCACAGTGCTTTCTTCACCTCAGAAGATTGAAGGATTTAAGCATCTTGATTGCCAGCGTGCTATGTTCAATGATTACAATTTTGTTTTTACTAGTTTTGCTAAGAAACAGCAACAACAGCATGTTGATTAAGAAAAATTAAGAAAAAACGCAAAAAGAGAACACAAGTGGAAGGTGGTGGCTGCTTTCTAGATGTTGATACTGGGCGCCATATTTTCCATAGCCGCCACCTTATAGTTGCAGAAAGCCCTAGATGTAATGATAGTGTAATCATTTTCAATTGTATGCATTATTATATCAAGGAGTTAGATATCCTGCATGAATGCTCTCTTCTGTGTTTAGGTATACTATGCCACTCTTCCTGTGAAATTGAAGTGCATGTAGAAAAAAACATTTTACTATATGAAACTTTACAACATTTGTAAAAACAATTCAATTTGGTTTATGCACAGTAATATTTCTCCAGGTATCGTCCAAAATTCTCCATAGACAAGGCTTTCATGCTCATTAGGTGTTGGCCTCAGCCTAACCATCTGGGACTATTCTATTGCTGCCAGAATTTCACATCCAGTTACCTCCATTTTTTAGAACATATTCTCTACTAATGTTATTGAAACCAATTTATACTTCATACAGATTATTTTTTGCAACAGCAATTAAAGTTTTTATTCCATGAAAAAAAAAAAACAAACAAATAAACAAAAAGCATACATGATGAGATTATACTACACACTTACAAGATGACCAAAATTAAAAAGACCTTCAATACCAAGTATTGATGAGGGTATGTCATATATATTGATGGTACATGTATGAACTGATACACAACTTTGGAAAGCTAAATGTAAGGCAACATTATGACCCAACAATCCATTCCTGAGCCAAGAAAAATTAAAGCAAGGCAACATTATGACCCAACAATCCATTCCTGGGCCAAGAAAAATTAAAGCAAATGTTCACTAAAGATGTGTGTGTGTGTGTATTTTTATTTTTTTTGAGAGAGAGAAATTTTTGCTATGAAGCACATGTGGTTACCAGAGAGACAGCAAGTGAGAAATCACCACCCCCCACCCCCCAGATGGGATGGCCATGCTGCAATCCTGTCTCCTCCATTCTCCTCCTGTGATTTTAGGCATACATGCATATGCTGCTGGTGTGAGTTTTAAGCCACTGGGCCTAGGACTTAAACTATGATCAACTGGGAGTCTAGTGCCTTAACCTCTACGTCACCTGCTGGCCTCTAAAGACATATTTTAAAATGTCCTTAATCACTATATTCACTAGAAAAGAAAAATTGGAAACAACTCTTATATTCATCCACAGAATGGGCAAATAAGTGTGATATATCCATACAATGTAACACCACATCACAATAAAAAGAATAAATTCCAACTATGCACACAAACATGAATAAATCTCATAGACATGTGTTGAGCAAGGGAAGCCAGACACAATAGAGTGCATATATGCTCTATAATTCCATTCATATGATGTCTTTTTAAAAAACCCCTTAAAATAAAGAATAGAAACAGAAGTCAGAATAGTGGTGACTTCTGTAGGAGTCTGCTAGCTATGAAAGTCACAGGGGACATTTTATGGTGTTGAAAATGTTCTAAATCTTAATCTGGAGGATGTTACTTAGAAATAAATAAAAGGGAGCACTTCCAAACTCATTTTATGAAGCATTGTAATTTTGATATCAAAAGCAGTTAAGGACTCACAACAACAACAACAAAAAGACTACAGATCAATACATAAATTTTAAAAATTTATGTAAAAATCCTCAACAAAATGCTATATAATTTAATCCAATAATACATTAAAAAGATTATACCCAATGATCATGACTAAGTAGGATTTATTCCAGGGATACAAGTATGGTTTGACATATATAATGCAATAAATGCAGTATATAATGTTAATAAAAAGAAAGTAAAAAATCATATGATTATATCAATTGATATAGAGAAAGCATTTGATAAAATATAACAACCATGCACAATTAAGATTCTCAACAAAATAGACATAGACAAGTCTTAGCACAATAAAGGCTATATGTAACAAAACCGCAGTTAATATCACACTCAAAGGTGAAAAGTTGAAATTTTTTCCACTTAAAATTAGAACAAGACAGAGATGTTCACTTTTTATTTAATACATCACTGGAAGTCCTAGCCAATGCAATCAGACAAGAGAATGAATAAAAGGCATCCAAACTGAAAAGGAAGAAGTTAAATTTTTCCTATTTGCAGATGACATGATTCTATATATAGAAAACCTAAGGACTTCTTCAAATACCTTTTAGACATAAGTACATTCAGTAAAGTCACAAGATAGAAAGTGAACATGCAAAAATCTGTAGGATATTTCTGGGGCCAGCAAATGGCCAACTGTGATTCAAGTCCCAGACCCAGTGGCTTGACTATCACACTTGGGCACATGTGTGTGCATTTCCAAGATCTCCAGAGGAGCTTGGAGGAGAAGGGATTGCAACATAGCCATCCCCTTGGGTGATGATTTCTCATTTTCCTTCTCACTGTCTCTGTGTGTCTCTCTCCAGTGGCCAGGCATGCCCTAAGGCAAAAACCTCTTTGAAAAAATCTGTAGCATATTTTTACACTAACAATGAACAAATAGAGGCAGAAATGAAGAAAGAAATGTGTTTATTAAGGGCACCATAAATAAAATTTTAAAATCCTATAAGTAAATCTCACCAAGGAAGTGAAAGTTCTCTACTATGAAATTATAAAAAACTGAGTAAAGAAATTGTAAAAGATACAAAAGATGGAATGATATCTCTTGTTCATGTATTGGAATAGTCAATATGTCTATACTTTCCAAAGTGACCTACAAATTCAATGTAATTTCTATCAAAATACCAGAGACATTCTTCACGGAAATAGAAAAAGCAGTCATGACATTTCCTTGGAATCACAAAAGATCCTGAATCATCAGAGCAATAATGTGCAAAAAAATAAAAAAGTTGGAGGCATCTCATTGCCTGACTTCAAAATATAGTACAAAGCAATAATAATCTAAACAGCATGGTGCTGGCACAAAAATACACACATAGACCAATGGAACAGAATAAAGAATCCATAAATCACTCCAACAACATGTAGTTAACTGATTTTTTACAAAGGGCACAAGATAATACAGAAGAGAAAAGAAAGTCTTTTCAATAATGGTGCTGGGAGGACTTTATATCCATTTCCAAAGGAGAAAACTAGACCCTTATCTCTCACCATTTACAAAAATTAATTCAGAATGGATTAAAGACTTAAATGTAAAGCCCAAGATTATAAAATTACTTCCGGGAAACACAGAGGAAGTACTTGATGACTTGGATTAAGCAAAGATTTCTTAAATAAGACCCCTAAAGCACAGGCCATATCACCAGAAATAGATAAAATGGGGCTATATCAGGCACAAAAGCTTCTGCATAGCTGAGGAAACAATAAATAGAATAAAAAGACAACCCAGACCATGGCAGAAAGTATTTGCAAACTATACTTCAGATAAGTATTGATAACCAGAATATACAAAGAATTCAGAAAGCTTACAGCCAAAAAAAAATTCCAATTTTTAAATGGGTGATAAATCTGAACAGACAACTCTCAAAGGAAGACAAATGACTACAAAGCATATAAAAATATTCAACACCTCTTCTCATAAGGGAAATACAAATCAAAACCACAATGAGATATCACTGAATCCCAGAAAAAATGGCTAGAATTAGGAGAGTAAAAAAAAAAGTTCTGATGAGATTGTGGAGAAAAGGGAACCCTTCTGCACTGCTAGTGGAAATATAAATTAGTACAGCCACTATGGAAAACAGTATGGAGGGGCTTCAAAAATCTAAAAATAGAACTACTATATAAACCAGTAATCCCACTCTTAGGTATTTACCCAAAGACAGGAAATAACTCTGTCAGAAAGACTCATATATCTATGTTCATTGCAGTATTATTCACAATAGCTAAGTCATGGAATTAACCTAAGTTCCCAACAAAGGATGAGAGGATTAGGAAAATGTGGAACATATACATAACAGAATACGACTCAGCCATAAACAACAATGATATTCCATCATTTGCCACAAAGTGAAAATACCTAGAACATATAATGCACAGTGAAATAAGCCAGGCTATGAAAGACAAATACTGTATGTCTCTGCCTAACATATATCAAATGTCCATACAGTGTGATAGAAATGGAAGGACCCAATGGCATAGTAGAGACAATAATGGTAGATATTAGAAGCTGCATGGGGTTTGGACTAGGGCTCAGGAAAAAATGATTGACACAAGAATGCATGTGAACAAGTGTAATAAGTTATGGAATGATGTACCACAGCAGAATAAAAAAATGCTGTGGACAATTTAATATATACTTCCAAAAAACAAAACAACCTCCACAACTAGAACTATTATTAAATGTATACAACACAATGCAATATTCAATGTCAATAGATGAATTTGTCTATATCTTTAATTTGATTATTGTACACTGCATGCATGCTTTGAAAAACCATACTCCACAAAGAGGTACAACAATTATATGTAAACCAGAAATTACAATAAGAAATGATAAAAAAAAAGTCAATTGTAATGAAAAAAACTATTGATAAATGTGACAAAATGGATTTCAAAGTCATTATACTAAATTATAATGACAGGAAGCAAATCAGTGTTTGGTCACCTGAAGTCCAGGGTAGAGGAAGAGATGAACTGAAAAATGGCATGAGAAAACTGTGCATGTGGGGTGATGAAAATATTCTCTATCTTGATTGGGCCAATTGTTTCCCAACTGAATACATTTGTCAAAACATATAGAATTGTACTATTTGAGGGGAAACAGTTTATTTTCCTTAATTTTTTATCAATTAAGTTGATGAAAAAAATATATATATCAACCTAAGAATACTTAGTGTTTTGATCTTGACCCAAAAAGCCTAGAAATGCTAATTAGATAAACTTCAGTTTCTGTTACAGGACCCCACATCTCAAATAAAATTAAAACTAATTTGAGTAGAACATATGTAAAGTGGACAGACAGTTTCCCCACTTAGCCTTTGCATTAGAGAATGTTAGGAGAGGAGAGGAGGGGGAAAGATGGGTCGTAGAGCAAGATGTGTATCAGTCAGGGTGCGAAGAACCTGAGGGAATTTTTTTTTTTTTTTTCACATGTACCTGGTGTGTTTTTTTTTTCTTTTTTTTGCAGAGGTTTTTGCAATAGGGCATGTGCGTTTGCCAGAAAGACAGAGAGGGACAGAGAGACAGAAAGAGAGAAATCACCCCTGCAAAGGGGGATGGCCATGCCACAATCCCTTCTCCTCCGTTCTCCTCTCGGAATCTTGGGCATGCACACACGCGTGCCCGGTGTGAGTTTAAGCCACTGGGTCTGGGATTCAAACAGCAGTCGATTACATGGGAGTTCAGCGACATAGCCATTATACTAACTTCTGGTCCCCTTGAGGGAATTTAATGTAAAGAAGTGTTAACTAAGTAACTGAGAAAGTAAAAAGAGGACACTGAAGGTCAGTGTAGGATGCAGCTACCATCCTTAAGGCTTTGGGGAGTAGGTAGAATAGGTTAGATGTATTAAGACTTAGAAACTCAGATTGTGGACCTGTGGGCTACAACCCGACCTTTGAGGAGTTATAGGTTGGCTGCTGAGAGTGTCTCTGAGGGGGGCAATGAGACTACTTCTGTAAGTGTCAGAGAAACTGCAGACTGGATTTCTCGGCTACTATAGAAAAACCTGCTAATGCTGAGGTGAAGAGGTGTTGCTGGGGTGATGTTTTGCAGGAAGCAAACTGGAAACTCACACACACACACACACACACACACACACACACACACACACACATTCTTTCTCCTTCTATCAACCTTAAAGTTTCCCTCTAGTGCCCCCTATCAGCAAAGCCTAGTAGCGGAAAAATAAAAGTTTGCAGTCTCAGCTCCAGCATCATAAAACATAGGGTAAAGAGGGTTAAGGCATAGTCTGAAAATCGGGCCTCAAACTATTTTGTTTTTAAATCTTAGCTTTGCCTCTTACTCACCATGGGACCTATGGGACCTTGGGCAAGTTACCTCAGAGAATACATGATTATGATATTTCATGTTTAAGTGCCTGAAAGAAGGAAAGAACTGATACTCCATCTCAGGGTGATCAGGCAGGAGGAATTCCTTCTTCAGAGACCGGTCAGTCAGCCTTTTGTTCTAGTCAGGTTTTCAACTGGATGAAACAAGCCATATTAGAGAGCAATCTGCTTTATTGAATCTACTGATTCCAATATTAATCTCATCCAGGAACATATTCACAGTCACACCTAGAATAATGCTTGAACAAATGTCTGGACATCCTGTGGGCCAGTCAAGTTGGTGCATAAACTTAACAATCACAACCTCTCAGTTACTTGTATCTTTAAAATTGTTGCTATTGTCCTGGACCAGAGAGTGCATATCCATCACATCAGTGAAATGAAGATAATATTCCCTTTTAAGCTTGTGTTAGTGAACCTTCTAAAAGTGAATTCTAACATTTCATTTCTTTGTTTATGTAACACTAAGCCCTCCCCACCACTCTCTTCCCTAAATTGCCCCTACCATCTTGGCCCAAGTTACTGATCCTTGGAAAGATTCTGCTTGGCAGTGCCCACCAGTCCCCTCATCAAGAGCCCCTAGTGGCTAGAGATTGCAAGAACTAGTATGTGGCAAGATTGGACTGTGATCCATAGTGCATCTCTAGGATTAAAAACCCAGGGAGACAACATTAAGCAGTTTGTTGTGATCCTTTCTTCTTCTCATACCAGGAGATACACCTGGGAGAAAAAGCAAGCCAACAGCTCAAGGTAATCTTCTTATAAACATGCAGATAATTGACTTCCTGGTAAATTAACTAATGAGATTTGTTAAGAGGAGAGTGTATAGCTATATAAATCTTTTAGCAAGAATGACCCTGTTTTAGGAGGGCATATGGAAAACTAACCTAAAATCTATGGACTTACAAGTCATGACTCCCTCTAGAATTTCTTTTTTTTTATTTATTTTTTAATTTCATTTTCTTTTATACATTCAATTACCTTATTTAGCTTACAAAGTGAATATTTCAATATGTGAACATTTCTCCCTAATCCAGTTGATTAAACTGTAAAATAGCTTAAACAGATAATGCCACATTTTGTTGTCCCATTAATGCTTTGCCTCCATATTTTTCTTCTAAATGTCCTTCCTCAGGTCCTGCTCTTCCACACACTCTATATCTGGTATTTACACCCATTTACTGTGTTAGTATATCCTTTAGTCAATCAGTTTCAGTCATAGAGTGCGGTCATTCGGTATATATTAAGTGGGGACATACAATGTCTCTCCTTCATAATCTGGCTTGCTTCATTCAGCAGTAGATCTTCCATATTTTTACACTTTCTGTCAAAAGCCAGGGTTTTGTTATTTTTTATGGCTGAATACTATTCCATAGAGTATATGTGCTACAGTTTTTCAATCCATTCATCTGTTTGGGGGCATTTCAGTTGTTTCCATGTCTTAGCAATTGTGAATAGTGCTGCAATAAACATCGATGTGCAAGCACTTTTCCGATGAAGAATTCTTCTGTTCTTTGGGTAGATACCAAGAAGTGGGATTGCTGGGTCATATGGTCGTTCTATTTGTAGATTTTTGAGGAATCTCCAAATTGTTCTCCACAGTGTCTGGACTAATTTACATTCCCACCAGCAGTGTAAGAGAGTTCCCCTTGGGACCAGCAGTTGGCTGATCTGAGTTTCTAAGTCTTAATACATCTAACCTATTCTACCTACTCCCCAAAGCCTAAGGATGGTAGCTGCATCCTACACTGACCTTCAGTGTTCTCTTTTTACTTTCTCAATTACTTAGTTAACAATTCTTTACATTAAATTTCCTCAAGGGGACCAGAAGTTAGTATAATGGCTATGTCGCTGAACTCCCATGTAGTTGACTGTGGTTGGAGTCCCAGACCCAGTGGCTTAAAATCATGCCGGGAGCTTGTGCGTGTGTGCCCAAGATCCCAAGAGGAGAATGGAGGAGAAGGAACTGGGGTATAGCCATTCCCCGGGGGGGGGGGGGATTTCTCACTTTCTATCTCTCTGTCTCCTCTGTCTTTCTGGTGAGCACATGCACCCTATAGCAAAAACCTCTCAAAAAGAGAGAGAGAGAGAGAGTTCCCCTTTTGCCACACCACCACCAACACTTATCATTTTTTGTTTTTTAAATCTTAGACATTCTGACTGTGGTTAGGTGGTATCTCTGATTCTAGAACTGCCTAGACACTCTGGTAAGGTGGAAGATGAAGAAGACAAGATAATGTAAGAGAAAAGAAAAGAGTACAGAGGATAAAGAAAAAAGTCTTTTCTTTATTCCCCGGCTAATGCGGTGTGCGATTTTGCCAGAGGCCTGGAGATGGAACTGGAGGCTGCTGCAGAGAACCAACCTACCTGGTTGGGTCTTGGGCTGGGGAGCCGGGAAGTGAGGCGGTGGGGGCACTGGTGATCCTGCCTCAATGTTCCTTACTGCCCAGAGGTCTGAAGATAGAACTGGAGGCTGCTGCAGAGAAAAGAACAGTCTCAAAAATATCATTTAAGCTGTATAATAATCTAGAGGTAGGACCAGCAGTTGGCATAATGGCTATGTTGCTGAACTCCCATGTAGTTGACCAGTTTGAATCCTGGACCCAGCGACTTAAACTCACACCAGGTTCATGTACATGCCCAAGATCCCAAGAGGAGAATGGAGGAGAAGGGATTGCGGCATGCCATCTCCCCCCCACCCCCACCCCGGGGATGATTTCTCACTTTCTGTCTCTCTGTCTCTCTCTGTTTTTCTGGCGAGAGAACATGCCCTATACCAAAAACCTCTCCAAAAATAATAATAATAATCATCATCATCATCATCATCATCATCATCTAGGGGTAAAATGGAGACAATTCATAATCAAAAAGCTTCCTGCTATATAAGGTAACCCTCACATCTCTTTAAAGACCTTGCCGTTGTTCTGGACTAGAGAGTGTTTATCCATCTTAGGAAGGATAGCCTGAGGAGTCACACTCTGTGTGTGGTATCTCTCATTGCTTCTGGGGACCTCTGAATTAGTCAGAGATCTCCAGACAAACAGAAGCAATGGAAATATTCGTATGTGAATTTATGACAAGTAATTGGCTCACACTACTATGAAGACTGTCAATGACGAGTTCCAGGATCTACAGACGGGAAGCTGAAGATCTTGGCACTTAAAGCAAGAGAGCCAATGGTACAGTTTGTCTGAAAGCCAGTAGGCTTGAGATCTAGAAAGAACCAGTGTTGAAGCACCTTAGATCAGGAAAGAACTGATATTCCTTCTCAGGGCGATCAGGCAGGAGGAATTCCTTTTTCAGAGGATAGTCAGTCAGCCTTTTGTTCTAGTCAGGTTTCCAGCTGACTGGATGAAACAAACCATATTAGAGAGCAATCTGCTTTATTGAATCTACTGATTCCAATATTAATCTCATCTAGGAACATCCTCACAGTCACACCTAGAATAATGCTTGAACAATTGTCTGGGCATCCTGTGGGCCAGTCAAGTTGCATAAACTTAACAATCACAGCCTCTTAATTACTTATATCTTTGAGATTACTAGTAAAGCTTGATACTGAGAAAAACAAGTACAGAGAGTTTTTGACCCAGACTTTTGCTTTTTAAAATGAGCAAAGTAGTATTCACTTCTAAATATCAGGATCTCCAGAGGCTCTTAACAAGGGGTTTGAGACACATGGATTTTTAACTCAGTAAATAATATCCATAGTTCCAAAATGTGATGCATACATTTCTCTGGATATCATAACTGTTATTTCTCTAAAAAGAATAGAGATAAAATTTACACCAAACTTCCTTTGCAAAAGAGTTTGGTAATAGACTGTGTGATCTTGGATAAAACCCTTAACCTCTCTGAATGTCATCTGCTAAATGGTGGTGGGTAAGGGTGGGGGGAGGTCATTCTGCCTGCCTCAGAATTGCCATGAAAATCAACAAGAGATACAGGACTATAACAATTGTACAAAAATACAAAGTCCTATTTCTACCGAGGTGTCATACTTTCTGTGTGTGTCTACAGTTATACATTAAAATATAATGTCTCTATGACTTAGAAAAACAAGTTTCTATATCTGTCAGTGCTTTTACTAAAGCATACATATATACATAGTTTAAAAAAGTGAATTATCTTACTTATATTTACAAATCCCAATTCATCTCTTTTCTAAAAATGATTTTTTTTTTTGACAGCTCCATGGCTCTTGCGATCTAGCCATTTTGGGGGAAACAAACAGAGAAATGAAGAGTTCCCACTGATAATTCGGCCTCCAGCATACAAAACTTGCGTGACTGAACTTCCAAGTTTGGAAAGAAACCAACCATCCACCAGAGGACTAGAAATAGCTGCAGGACCCCAAGAAATATGGGGAAGCAGGAAAATACCTCTCCTCCAAGGGAAAAGGATAACTCCTCTTTATCCAAAGGCAGTTCAATGGAAATCATGGAAATGTCCAATAAAGAATTCAGAACATTCATAATGGCAAAGCTTACAGAGATGGAAGAGAAGAGAGACAATGAACTGTGGAAGAGGAAAGAGAAAGGAGTTGACGAGTTCCAGGAGGTGAGGAAATTCATGCAAGATCTAAAAGAGGAATTTCACACTTTAAAAAAGAATCAGATGGAACTGTTAGAGATGAAGGCTATAATACAGGAAGTCAAAATCTCCCTTGAAAGTATTAAAAGCAGACTAGATCATACAGAAAATAGAATCTCTAATGTAGAAGAGAAAATGGCTGGCCTAGAAAAATCCACCATGAAGACTAAGAAAATGGCCCCAAAATTTGAGAATAATATGCGAGAAATACTCAATACAATTAACCATCCAAACATCCGGATAATAGGCATCCCAGAAGGCGAAGAGACTCATAAGGGCATTGATAATCTATTCCAT
>NW_006203803.1:75535-89592 GCF_000334495.1 Tupaia belangeri chinensis | reverse complement strand
CACAGAAATAAGAGTTCAAAAACTAAGAAAATGGGCAACTTAATTGTAGGGATGAAGTCTGGAGTTGAGTATTATATCCCAGAGTTCAATCTAGAAGATCAAACCTCAACAGAAACAGAAGAAAGTTTAAGTACATGAGACTGAACTGATGAAACAGCATTCTATGACTTGACTAAAATATTGCTGCTTTTCTTCTAAGCTTTGTTGTCCAGTTTTAAGGATTTTTGTCCTGTCTTCAGCTGTCAATAGATTCATGTACCTACTATTTGAACAGAATACTAACCTGTTTCTAGGCTTTAAGTTTCAAGGAAATATCCTTACCTGTTCAAAACTGCTTTTCTTGAAACCACCAGCTGAACTTGCTATTGAAAGTAGTTAGGTTACTTATGATATTGTGTGATAAACAAAATATTGGGGGAAAAGGAATTGAAGACAATTGTAGATAGCAGAGATAGTGGAATAAGACAGTGGAATAGGGCAGAGGGTCAGACATGGGGTACAAAACATATATATATATATTAAAGTAGAAGTGGAATATTATGGATGATAACATGTATGATTAAGCCACTATGCAGTTTATTCTCGATGGGGAACCACATTTAGTATGTTGTGATTATGCTCAGGGATTGAATGTAAATTAAGAAAAAAAAATTTCAGAAGAAAAACACACACACACTAGAACTGTTATCGAAATTAAAAAAATAAAAAACAACGGTGTATTTGATGACCACAGCTAGGTATATTTTATAGTATGTTCATTCTACTCACTGAGGTTTATGCCTAAAGTCAGACTTGGGTTCATGTGTATGCATATATCAGCTGCGCTTGCTATTGTAAGTGTTTAGACAAATTAAGTTCATTAGCAAAATATATATATATATGTATATATATATGACATAAGAAATGGAAAATTATTTGTTGATAACATGTATGTTGATGTGCTTGATTGAGCCAATAGACAGTGTATTTTGGATGGAAAATTCATTTTGTATACTGTAATGATGTATAGTGAATTAATGTAAAAAAAAAGAAAAAATAAGTTAATCAATTAATAAAAAAAAAGATTTTTTAAAAATTTTTCTCCATAGGGCATATATGCTTGCCAGAGAGAGAGAGAAAATGTGAGAAATCATCCCCCAGCAGTGATGGCCACATCACAGTCCCTTCTCTTTTCTCCTCTTGGGATTTTGGGCATGTATATACATGCACCCAATATGATTCCCAAACCACAGGGTCTAGGACTCAAACAACACAGTAAGCCATGTGGAAAATCCAGCATCCCAACCACCATGCCACCTGCTGGCCCCTAAAAATTATCATCGAGGCCTATTCTACATAATATGAAATGCATAGTTTTACATACATAGTTATCTATTTTTTTAATTGCCTGAGGGCATGTGCACTCACCAGGGAGTGATAAACAGAGAGAGTGGGAGGAAGCGTCTCCCAGTAGGATATGGTCACACTGCAATCCCTTCTCCTCTATTTATCATCCCATTGGAATTTGGGGCATGCACACACATGCATTGGCATGTTGTATGTATTTTTTCAGTTATCGATTTTGACAAATGCATGCACCTGTGTAACTTACACCTCTATCAAGTTATAGAAGGTCTCCACCAACACGGAAAGATTCTATGTGCTCCCTTCTAGCATATTGTACTCTTTAGAAATAAGCATAGTTTTTTCTGCTATTACTATTTATTTGTTTTTCATGTTCTAGAACTTTATGTTCTCTTGTGTTGGCTTCTTTGATTCAGTATAACGTTTCTGAAATTCAACCATAATGTTGTGAATATAAGTAACATTTAAACACTTTTCTTGTGTGTAATTTTATTCTATGACTATACCTCGATTTGTTTATCCGTACTTCTATTTGTGGCCATTTGGGCCATTTCTTGTTTCAGCTATTAAGAAAAAGGCTCAGGACAGTTTTTTATGTCTGTAAAAACATATGTCTTCATTTATTTTAGATAAATACCTAGGGCTAGAATTACTGAGTCATCGGTAAACGATGTATACTTAACTTTTAAAGAAACTGCCTGTTTCCCAGAGCATGAGAGTTCCGGTTTTTCTATATCTCTACTAATATTCTACATGCCAGACTTTTTTCAATAAAATCATGGGTGTGTCATGATATCTCTGGGCTCTTTTAAAAGTTGTTATAAATGATGGTATCTATAGAACACCCTTGGCTTATGTTCATAAAGTTATAAAAAATTTATATCTGCTTACAGTTTAATAAGGAGAGAGCCTATAAATTCTTATTTCTTAAAGCAGTCCCTCATCCCCTCAAATGTTACAGTTATACAGAGAGAAATCTCTAAAGGGTAATTTCTGGTCAGTCTGATATGCTAGGCCATAATAAATGATAAGGAATCAACTCTTTATGCTCTGATATCTTTAAAAAAATGTGTTTTACTGTAAACTGCAGTTAAACATAACACAAATTCTTACTAGCTCTTGATGTCTTAAAATCCTCTTTGGCCCAGATTTCAGAATGTCCTCACACATCTGCAATCCTTTTTTAAATGAAAACCATGTCCTCTGGCCCTGTGCTATTAGGAAAGAAAATTTGCATTTCTGATTTGATTAAGGAAAATTAGTCATGGAGACTTTCGCGATGAATGTCTTTTTGTCTACCTGAGCTTGAGCAAATAAAACAGGTAAGGATAATTGCTACAGACATTTGGCATCCTCTCTAAGGCCCAAATTATGATTGTGATTAGCCTCATCATTGTAGTCTTTCAGAAATTTGCTTCCTAGATTGTTGTTTATTTTCATGTGCATAATTTAGCAAAGGTTTTTGAAAGCATCGTTTGTGTGTTTGTAACTTAAAAATCCGGTGAGCTTCAGAAAGAATAAAGTTCCTTTTTGCAAACCCTCACATTTATTTTTAGAATTCGCAGTGAATGAATTCAAAGATTAAGGAAGAACTGAGAAATGTTCGTTCATTCTGTGGATGTCCTGTTTATGCCCAATTTATAGTGTGTCGTTCACTGGCAACGGCCATTTCCAGTATAATCATTTAAAAAAAAAAAGTCACCTTCCAGCATTCATCTTAATAAATGTCTTCTGTTAAGAGTTTGGGTTTGAATAAATACAGTATAGAATTACGTACTGGCCATCTACATGGCATCTAAGTTGCTTGAATATTAAAATAATTTTTGACATACGGTAGAATGGTACTATCATCCCAGAGAACCATGGTGATAAAGTTGTTAGTTCAGTAGTTCAGTACCCCACTGGTGGTCATTGGATATGATTAGGGAAGAAGCGGCAAAGGGGAGCAAGTTCTGACATGGTTGTTTGGTTTTGTTTTTGTGATAGTTCTTTTGAGACAAAATTTATATTCCAAACAGGTCACTCACTTAAAGTATAGAATTTAAATGGTTTAAGTATATTCACAGAATTGTGTGCAACCATGGCCATAATTTCAGAACATTTTCATTTTCATCATCCAAAAAGAAACCCCATGCCCTTTAGCAGTCATACTTCTCCCTCACTGCACCCACCACCTTTCCAGCCTGAAGTAACCAGGAATCTACTTTCTGTCTCTATGGATTTTCAGCCTGAAGTAACCAGGAATCTACTTTCTGTCTCTATGGATTTTTTTTTTTTTTTGAGAGGTTTTCTCTATAGGGCGCGTGCGCTCGCCAGACAAACAGAGAGAGACATAGAAACAGAAAGCGAGAAATCACCCCCCAGAGGGGATGGTCACACCACAATCCCTTCTCCTCCATTCTCCTCTCGGGATCCTGGGCACGCACGCACACGCGCCCGGTGTAAGTTTTAAGCCACCGGGTCCGGGACGCGAACCACGGTCGACTACCTGGGAGTCCAGCGACATAGCCATTACGCTAACTGCTGGTTCCCTCTATGGATTTTTTTTAATGATAGAGAGCACATGCCTGAGAGTGAGAACATGAAAGAAAGAGAGAAGAAACTTTGACTGGATTTTGTAATGCTGCAATTCAATTTCCCCAGCATCTACGGCTTCTCAGGATCTTTGGGACCTCTGTGTGTACTGGTGTGTTCTCAGGGTTACCTGGGAAGCTGAATCTGCAGTTGGCATGTGGCTTCCAGCACTGTAGTCCAGTTGTTTAGGGACTGGGCCATCTATGCTGAGCCTGTCTGAATTTTTATGCGTCTGCCTATTCTGGATATTTCATATGCATGGAATCATATAATAATCATATAATATATAATCTTTTATGACTGTCCTTTTTTTCCCTCTCTCTTTCTCTCTTTACCTTTCTTTCTTTCCTTCTAGAAGGTGTGTGTACTTACAAGAGACAAATAGAGAAAGAAGAAAGCTCCCCACCCACCAACCCAATGGAGAATGGTCACACCATAATCCCTTCTCCTTCATTTCTCCCTCCCTTAGGGAGACATCAGGTTCAAGGCTGGGATCATGTTGTGAGCTGTGTGGGATCCAGCTTACTTCATCTCCAGGCCACAGAGCAGGTCAGTGACTATCTTCCTTCAATTGGCATAATATTTTGGAGGTTCATATAAATTGTAGCATATATTTGTACTTCATTCTTTTTATTGTTGAAGAACATTCAATAATAAATGTATGGGTATACCACATTTTATTCACTCACTTATCATTGATGATATCTGTATTGCTTCTACCTTATGATTATTGTGAACAATTCTTTTATGAACACTAGCATAGAACTTTTTATGACATAATTTTCAGTTCTCTTAAGTATATGTTTAGAAGTAGAATTGTTAGGTCATATAGAAAGCATATGTTTAACTGAGAAATGGGCAAATTGTTTCCCAAGCAACTGTACCATTTTATATTCTCATCAGCTGTGTGTCAGAGATACGATTTCTCCACATCTTCAGCAACACTTGTTATTGTCGGCCTTTTTTATTTTATTCTAATGAGTGTCAGGTGGTATCTATTGGATTTGAGTGGCATTTCCCTGATGGCTACTGATATTGAGTATCTTTTCATGTGCTTACTGGCTACTTGTATATCTTCTCAGGAGAAATGTCTATTCGGGTCATTTTTCCGACTTTTATTTGCATCGTCTTCTTATTACAGAGTAGTAAGAAGTTATTTTTAAAGTTGTTTTAATTTATTTCAAAATGGAGAGGTGGCAGGAGAGAAAAATATGAGCACCCTTAACAGGGTCTTATGCTGCAATCCTTCCTCTAGCCTTCCCAGTTGGCCAAGATCACAGACACAGGTGCCACCACCTGGCATACACAGGTTGACCCAGGAACAAAATCCTCATCTTCCAAATGCCTTTTAATTTAAAAAGACTTTTTTTAATGGTCAGAGGGCACATGTGCTCACCTACCCCAGTAGGGTAAAGTTGCTCCCCAGTCTTTTCTCCTCCACTTCTCTATCAGGTCAGGATTTAGGGTACTCAAGCACATGCACCCAGCCGGGACTGCGGCTGAACCATGGTCAGCCATATGGCATCCAGCTCTCTATACACAGCACTTAACTGCTACCCTGAAGGGCGAGCCACTTCCATGTGGATTTTAACATTGCGGAGCAATATGTTGCCATTGTTCCAACAAAACTGAGCCAAGTCATAAATTCAGGATATGATTTTGAGTCATAGCATAAAAAATTTTTAAATGCTAACATCAATAACATGGTAAGAGTGGGCGTTTCCAAAATATTAATAATATCCATATTAGTTGAGATGCTTAGAATCACAGAACATAAGAGCTGAAAGTCACCATAGATAACACCAAGGCAAAGTTCTCCTTTTATAGTCGAAGAAACAAACTATTGTAAAGATTAAGTGACTTCCTAAGAAGCTACAGCCAGAGAGTTAAAGCAGAGACTCAGACCTGTGTGTTTGTATGTACAGTGTGCTACTCTGGTGATGTTCTTTATTGCCTGGAAATGCAGCAAGATGATCTGGACTCCCATGGATCCTTAGATCTCTGAGCATAGCTTTCTATGTATTGCTATGAGTCCTACCAGGTTTCAGTTTCAGACTGGATTAATAGATAATGAGTTAGAGCAAGATCTCTCAAACTTGAGTGTGCATCAGTATCACCTAGTGGATTTATGAAAACACAGCTATGCCCAAAATACATGACATGTGATATCATATATATATATATGTATGTATATATGTATCATATATATATATATGTATATTTTAGAGAGAGAGTTTTTTGTTGTTGTTATAGGGCACATATGCTTGCTGGAGACACAAAGAGACAGAAAGCAAGAAACCACCCCCCACCCCTTCTCCTTCATTCTCCTCTCAGGATTTTGGGCACACATGCACATGTGCCCAGCATGAGTTTTAAGCTGCTGGGTCTGGGACTCAAACCACGGTCAACTACATGGTAATTCAGTGACATAACCAATACTCTATCTACTGGTCCTAATTTTAAAAAAATACTATATATGATGCACAAGTATTATAGACAAAGGTGGAATAATGTGTAGCACTTATTACATGACCTGGTATAACCATTTATTGGATGGAAATGTAATTTAATATGTAACCTCACAACTATGGTTCCGAAGACTGAGCATGCATCAGGGCTTGTAACACTAGTATTTTTTGGGTCCCACTCCCAGAGTTTCTGAATTAGTAGATATGGGAAGGGACCCAATAATTTGCATTTCTAACAAGTTCACAGGTGACCTTGATATCTGCTGGTCTGGAAACCACACTATGAGAACCACTGTATTAGAGGAAAAAAAAAATAGTGCCTGGGGTAATAATGATGTGGTGGAAAGTAGATCTAAATTAATATATTGGGTCATAGAAAAGTATGTCATGACTTTCCCAACAACCTAATAAAAATGTCATGTACAGTGAAAAATATTTCCAGATGTCCTTAAATAATTGCTATCTTTTTCAGTGTATGCTTTGGAATGCAAAACTTTCTTTTTTCTCATGCTAGCTTGAAAGGGAGAGGAGGAAAAAAGTCAATACTTTTGAGTTTCCTACACACAAATTGTGGAATTTTATAGCATCCAAAACTTATATAATACTGTTACAAAAATAATGTTACATATATATGGAAATACTTCACAAGGTTATTTGTCTTCATTTGTTATACATAATGGTTGCTCTAAAATGAGGCATTAAGCAGATGCCATTAGGATGCTGTTGGAGAGCCAACCAGATTTCTCTGGAAAGGCTAAGTACTGGGTAGGATGCTCAGAGTACTCAATACTGATCCTTTTGTAGTATAGGTTCTCTGTAAATATTTCTTGAATGGAGGAATAGCTTTATCTGCCACGGGTTTTACTTTGGCTTAGTCTGATAGTGCTCAAGTTGAAGACCATGGCCTATGGATTTCAGCTTCACTTTTTAGACTTTCAGATCAAGGTAAGGAGTATACATATTTCATCAAGGTTTTCTGAGTTGCAGTACATCATTTTATCCTGGGAATTCTAAACCAATATCTGTCCTTAACCTTTAGGCCTTAGGTGATCGAATATGTTTCAAAGCAAACACCACGTATCTGACACAAGTTATGCCACCTAATTATTCCTGAAGTGTTTGGAAGCATGTGGAAGTAACCTAATGGATAGCCTAAACAGAATATGGCTTAGGTCTTTAGGATACTTTTTATTTTGATTGAATCTAGTTTTAAGAAATAAGGACATTTTTATGAATAATTTTATGAAAAGTGTCATCATTAAAAAAAAAGATAGATCCAAAGTTGGAAAATTCTCATGAAGTCAATGCCAAGGTCTTATTTCCAGAACCAGCATTCCAATTATATTTCTTTTTTTCTTTTTCTAAAATGGTAAAATGTAGGTTCTGAAATTATTTGGGGAAATGAATAGAAAAGTGCATGGGCTTTGGAGCGAAAATTGTGTTCAGATCTGGCTTCATTAATCCAGGCCGGTGGACTACCATAGACCCGGTGGTACATTGCTCCTATCCCTATTCAGGACTGAAGAATGTAATTCCCTCAAATGCTGCAAGTGCTGCCGACTGCATCCAATCAGTTGACCATGAGTATAAAACTCCAGTCCCTGCACCCTAACTGGGGACTTCACATAAGCTTCATTATAGCTCTAGAGCTCCTCATCCAATCAGCTGAAGCCTACATGAACTACTCTGAAGCCTAACTTCTCCCTTGTCATCCTGCTCGCTGCCCTTTCCCTGAGATACAGATCCTTTAAATACTTTCTAATAATTTTCTGAACACAGACCTCCGTTTCAGAATCTATTTCCAAGAAACCCAGTAGTGGTTGTTTATAAATAATCTAACTTTTTTGACCACGCCCGTCGGCATCTGCCCCAGATTTAGCTCAATCCAAGAGGAAGTAATAAAAAAGAGACAAAGAGACAGAGTAGTGATGGACACAGGCAGCCTGAGCCTAAGCAGCCCAAGCAACTTGTGCCGTCCAGACAAGCTGGGCACCTTTATTTATAGAGCAAAGCAACACTACATACATGTATTTCATGGCATTCCATAGATAAGTTGATATGTTACAGACAATAAGAAGCAGGTAACAAACCTATAAGGGCTTATACATACTGAGCCAGGTATATCTCTTGGCTACCTCCATATCAAAGAGAAATCCTAGAAAATTTCAGCCTTTGCTCTGCTTGTAGTAAGGGTGAAGGAAAGGACAAGCTGCAAGGTTCATCGGCCAAAAGGGACAGCTGATGTTTGCTCAGGCCATGTCCCCACATCCTCAGGGCCTCTCTCTGAGCGTGTCCCTACACACCCCTCCCCCCAACATTTTTTTTTAACATTTTTTTTTTATATAACACTGCTATCTCATTAAAGGGTTTTAAACTAAATTAGGTAATATGTTTGAATAGGTTTACACAATGTCAGATGCAGATCAGCTGCCTAATAGTATCAAATTCTTCTCTGGTCCCCAGTTAGATTTCCTTCCTGTTGCTAGTTAAGTCAGTCCCCCCTCCCCATTATTCATCTTGTACAACCACAAATAACATATAAGATCTGGGATTTGATAGATGTGAATTCTGTCAATTGGTTTGCCCAACTTCAGGCAAAATAGATTCATTCTAGGACTCACTATAAAGAAAGGTGGCTTATAAACTATTACTACATAGCTGCTTAGGCTAGGCTATTATTTCCAATGGCTACTTCTGCATTCAGTTTCCTCTGACTGCCAAGAAAATGAATGATAAACTTTTTTTTTTTTTAAGTTAATGGCCTCATGTTTGACTTAAATCTTCATTTCAAGAGAAGATAATCCTGTTTTGGGAGCTCCCCTTCCTTTTTAAATATTACTCTTTTCTCCTCAAAAAATACCACACAGTGAAAATATACTGAAGAATTTTCACTGGGTCAGTTCCATGACACAGCAGAAATGTGTTACTGAAGAGAAACTGGATCCCTTATAGTGACCCCAGTTTGAATCCCCGGTCCCGTCAGCTTCAAAACACATGGGGCACACGCACAAATGTCTAGGATCCAGTGGTCTGGAGGACTGCAGGAGGGGATCATAGCATGTTCAGATGCCATGGGGGCTGCTCATCGCTCTTTCTCTCTCAGACACACATGCACTCTTGCATGTGCACATCTGTGATCTATCACAAATAAAGATAATTTTTTTAAAAGAGAGATTTTCGCTATAGAGTGTGTACTTGTCAGAGAGATAGAGAGAGACAGAAAATGAGAAATCACCCTGGGACCACACTGCAATCCCTTCTCCTCCATTCTCCTCTTAGGATCTTGGGCATGCATGCACACACGCCCAGGTAAGTTTTAAGTCACGGGGTCTGGGCCTCGAACTGCAGTTGACTACATGGGAGTTGAATGACATAACCATTAGGCCATCTGCTGGTCCCAAGACAAAAATTCTTTTAAACATATCTTTTCTATGCAACCCGTTGGGTCACATGGTAGGTATGGCTAACAGTGCCATATACATGTTATAGCACAGTTCATTACAATAGGAAACATCTATAATTCACAAGCTACGAAAGAGATTTAATTGAGATGAGAGTTCTAGGAATGACTGTAACTGTTCACTTTGACAAAAATCTGTTAAAAATAACTTTGTGTTAGGTTCTGAAGATGTGGAGATAAGTTATAGTCAGCTGCCTTAAAAAATCTTTCTAGTTTTTAAAAGTGCTGGCTATATGAGTTTCTTTGTCTGTAAGAAAGGGATCAGAAATAAAATGTCAAGTTTTTATTGTTGTTGTTAACCATAGTAGAAATCTGTGATAGAGAGTAGCCAACGTAAATTGCTCCTTATCCCCAATATTCATTCTTTCCTTCCTCTTTCATCAATGGAGCATGTACGCCACAGTTTTAACTGACTGACAGCCATCCAGGTAGAGACTACATTTCCAAGCCTTCCTCGCTGTGAGATTATGGCCACATGACCATATTTTACCAATAGAATAAGCAACAGTGAGGCCTATGGTTTTTCATGTGGTTTCTACTTTAAAGGAAGCTTTTTGCCACCACTGTCTCTTTCTCCCATGCCGCTGCCTGGGAGGTGACTCATTCATAAATGAAAGATTGCCCACTACCTCTGGAATTTTATATAAATAATAGATTTTTATCTTATTTAAGCCCCTGTATTTTAGGTTTTCTTTGCTATAGCCACTAAGTTTATACCCTAAAAATGTATTACCTTACTTAATACTTATAATTATCATATGAGATATCATTTGTTGATATCACCATTTATAGGTAAAGAATCTGATTCAGAGATAAATTTGCCCAAGTTCATTTAGCTAGCAAAAGGAACAGCTGGAATCAAGAGCAGATAATCTATAGTTGAGTATAATTTTTCCCCTCCAGATGGAGTATTTTCAGGAAAAAAATAAAACAAAATATTTTGTAGTCCAGAAAGTAAAAGGTGATATAAACATGACTAAAAGTTCATAAAATCAAGCAAGGATGTTTGAACTTGTCTTGTTCATCAAATCTTGTCTACTAGGACTTGGATGAGGGAGAACTATTTTGAAGAGTAGAAGTAGTAAAGTTACTAAAACCATAAATTGTCAGGTTAGCCAAAAGCATGGTGGTTAAGGCAGCTGGAATCCACATATTGCCTGCAGGTCAATTCCTGGACCTGGTGGATTGAAAAACATGCCATATATATATAAGCATACATTCCTAAAATCCCCAAAGGAGGGATAAAGGGAGGAGAAAGGATTGTAGCATGACCACTTCCCATGGCAGGTGCTTTCTCACTATTGCTAATTCTTTCTCCAGTGAATATATGTGCCCTCTGACAAAATTTTTAAGAGAGAGAGAAATTGTCCTATTTTGCATAGAAAGTTGACTAAGGTAAATCACTTCCTCAAGAAGTGAAGACAAAGTATAAATGACTTAACATGGGCAACTCCATAGCATAATGTTTAAACACTGTGCATGAACTGGGTAACACATGGTCAACTGTGCTTGAAATCCCTGCTCTGATAGCTTGAAAAATGTGCTGGGCATGTGTATGGTTGCAGGTCCACATCCCAAGTCCTGATGGGATGAAGAAATAGACGATAAAAAGGATTGCACCATGACCACACCCTATTGGAGAATACTTTCTCTCTCTCTCTGTAGTGAGTACACTGTACTCTCTGGCAGTGAAAAAAAATGATCTGAAGGTGATTTAGGTTGTGTATTCATAGAAGTCTCAGATTAGAGAAGTTTTGTGGGTACCTGGGTATATCCTTCACTTTTAATTTTTAGTTTTAGGGATAAACTCTGCCTTCGCCACAAAGTCCCAATTGAGGCTTCAGTCAGTCAAAAATCTGGCTGAGAGATAGACCGGCTGGCACCTCATGGCATTCCTTAAATTCTCATACTGGCACTAACACAGCACACCAAGCTGTGAGAAGCAATGTTGCCAACTCCTTTGATGGGGAAGAAACAGACCGTATGCTAAGACGTGACCTCTATTAATGTCCTTAGATTCTCAGTGATGAACAAGCAAGTGCTTAATAACCATGTTTTTCAATTATGTCACAGTTTGGGTTTTGGAAGCTCCTCAATTTATCCTTCATCCACAACCAGAAACTGCAGATTATATTTGAGTTGGTTGCTCTTGGAAGCTGCTCTCACACTCTCGGAATGAGTGAAAGGAGTTAGTGCTTTGTCTTTGAGAGAAGCCCATCTCCTTCGGTGTGGTTTCAACTTATCTGCCTCCTTTCCTTTTCTTTCAGTTAGTGTTTTGATGCAATTTACACCAATCTCTGCTGACTCCAAGCCTGTCTTTCCTTTCCCTCTTACCCTGCTTCTTTTTATTTATTCTAGAGCAAGGAATGGTTTGCTAAACTCATGGCTTCCAAATATTAGAGTGCATTAGAATCACCTGGAGGGTGATTTGCTAGGCTATCCGCACACACACACACACACACACACACACATATATTTATATATTATATATACGTAAAAGTATAAATATATGTGTAATAGTATCATACATTTTTTGAGAGTTTTTTACTATAGGGTGCGTGCGCTCACCGTAAAGACATTGAGAGACAGAAAGACAGAAAGCGAGAAATCACCTCCCAGGGGGGTTGGTCACGCCGCAATCCCTTCTCCTCCATTCTCCTCTGGGGATCTTGGGCACGCACACACATGCGCCCAGCGTGAGTTTTAAGCCACTGGGTCCAGGACTCGGACCACTGTTGACCACATGGGAGTCCAGCGACATAAGCCATTATGCTAACTGCTGGTCTCCATCTTTTTTTTTTAAGAGTATTACACTAATACACTTAAACACACACTAATCTCTTTTCACTAACTTTAAGAATTACTATATAAGGGACCAGCAGTTAGCCTAATGGCTATGTCACTGGACTCCCATGTAGTCGACCATGGCTCACGTCCCGGAACCGGTGTCTTAAAACTCACGCATGTGCGGGAACCAGCAGTTAGCGTAATGGCTACCCCATAGGAGTCCAGCGACATAGCCATTATGCTAACTGCTGGTCTCCATCTTTTTTTTTTAAGAGTATTACACTAATACACTTAAACACACACTAATCTCTTTTCACTAACTTTAAGAATTACTATATAAGGGACCAGCAGTTAGCCTAATGGCTATGTCACTGGACTCCCATGTAGTCGACCATGGTTCACGTCCCGGACCCGGTGTCTTAAAACTCACGCATGTGCATGCCCAAGATCCCGAGAGAAGAACGGGAGGAGAAGGGATTGTGGCATGGTCATCCCCCCTGGGGGTGATTTCTCGCTTTCTGTCTCTCTGTCTCTCTCTGTCTGGCTGGCAAGCGCACACATCCTATAGTAAAAACCTCTCCCCCCTCCAAAAAAAATTACTATATAAAATCTTCTTTACTTTTTTGGTTAGCATATCAATTCCCTTAGGTCTCTTTCTTTATATTCTGAGTTTGTCAACATGCCTAACCAAGGTGCTATCTCATGAATGTTTGTTGAGTCCTTCTTTTTATGGACTGAGTATTTGTTTCCTCCAAAGCTCACACATTGAAATCCAATCTGCAAAGTGAGGGCAGTGGGCTCTGTCCAGTGAGATGTAGCCTTTGGGAAGTAATCGAGTCCCAAGTGAGGAGCAATTGTGAATGAAATCAGTGCCTTACAAATACCAGGGAGCCAGCACACCCTCTTTTAGCTGTGAGATGGCACAAGTCCGCAACATACAGCCTGGAAGAGGGCCCTCACCAGATGCCAAGTCAGCTAGCACTCTGCTCTCAGACTTCAGCCCCCAAAACTGTGGGAAATAAGTGTTAGTTGTCTAAGCACCCACCCTGTGATATTTTACTCTAGCAGCTTACACTAAGACACTTAGGTCATCCTGCTCCATTTCTATTCTCTCACAGATAAGGTTTCATCTCTCTTTCAACAAAAATTCTATTGCACAAAGGATCTTTTAAAATTCAGAATTGTTTATGACCCCAGCAAATTTCACTGGGATAGGAGCAGTTGGACTCTATTTCCAGTGAATTGTGCATAGTCCACTCTCTGTTTTTGCTTTATATGCCTCGAAGACTAAGCTAATTATATCTTGGTTGCTGGCAACTTCTCAATAAGAGATTTGTCAAGTCTAATATTGTCACAGGCATTTGGCAACATAATGAAGAGCACATTATATAAGAGGAATAAACATTTTTCCCCACTGGGGTAGG
>NW_006203803.1:63107-75243 GCF_000334495.1 Tupaia belangeri chinensis | reverse complement strand
AAACATGTGTCCCCACTGGGGTAGGTAAAGGGTATAAGGAGAAAAAAATCACGTTCGCAGTTTAAAATCCTCTCTTCTCATGAGGGCATTCAGGAAAAACAGCGTTGGTTTATATCAATTACTACTGGGTCCCCAGAGATGGTGCAATTCTGTTTCAATGCAGCCTTTCCCCTGACAGCTCGAAGCCTGGCGTAGCCCCAGAACTGCCTTCCAGCCCAATGTGACTCTTCAGTTGCACTCTGAAGAGAAGAAGCTATAGGAAGGTTTTTAATTTTTCATGTTTTTAGATTTTGTGTCAGGGTATCTAGAAATCCTCATGCGACCAGTTTCTTTAAAAGTATCCTTTCTAGTTAATTGGCCTGAAAAATATAACCAACTATTGGAATATGAATACAGTATCTGCCCAAGTCCATTAGGGCTTTTGTAACAGCGCTATAGAGTGACTGGTTTATAAGCCGTGGACATTTACTTCTCACAGTTATGGAGGCTGGGAACGTGGGAGCAGGGTGCTAGCACAGGCAGGCTCTGGAGGATGCTCTGGACTGCAGACTGCCCGCTTCTCGTATTCTGAGAGAGGTATTCAGACAGCTGTTGGTTCCTTCATGACTTTCACAGGGGTACCAGTTCCATTCACGGGGCCTCTTCCCTCATGACATCTTCTAATCCTAATTTTATCTCTAAGGCCCACCTCCTACTATCATCACATTGTGAGCAGAATTTCTATATATGAATTCTGAGGGGACACAACCATTCGATTCTTGGCAATATCCTTTAAAAATTACAGAGTACAATGGCTTTTATGTTGTTTTTCTGAGTGAGATGCAATCCATAGTGATTTATCTATCAGAATAAGGCATCATGGTTACACAGCACCCACTTTATAGTCAGATAGCAGGATGGGAGAGGCTTAATCCTATCATCTACTTTTATTTAAATAGGATCTATGTATTTTGGAAGCATTTGGTACTGGTACAGAGGTGGCACATGACTTGCCGATGCACCTGCTTGACTACCCCACTGAGCTCAGATATATCTTCAGGATCCTCAATGCAATACTAGATGATGGGGAAGGAACCTGGAATTCGGAGTCGTGATAGAGCTGGCTTTGAGTGTCCGCTACTATAGTCACTGAGAGATACTGTCTTGGGCAACGTACTACTCTCTAAGTCTTAGTGTTAATAAACAACTACTACCTAACTAAGAGCTCTAATAAGCTTAAATGAAAGAGTGCACACACATTCCTTAGCGCAGAGCCTGGCATGAGGAGCTCCCTAACACTAGCTAGTCTTCTTACCATTAGTATTAATAGCTAATAAGAATGCCAAAGGATGACATTATTTGAACACTAGCACGTCTTTCACAGTGCTTGGATTATGCCTGGGAAAGATCTTTGTTCATCAGGTTTTGAAACTACTTAACCAGTCAGGCTCTATCCCGCTGGCATAGCAACTTGATTGAATTAGCACAGTAACTTACCCATTTGTGTACAACTGTCTGACTCCATGCAGAGCTTCCCCTACAGTGTTTAATATCCTCCAAGCCCTTGCTAAGTTGGTGGTGGTTCTGACAGAGGGGAAGTTGTAATTACAGTTTGCCACAGCCTAAGACATAGCACCGTACGACTCATTACCTGCTCTCCTCTCTTAGCAAGGTTAAAGATATTGAATGCAAGAGCTGCAATTCCATTCATTTCTTCAACATATCTTAAACCCATCCATTTCTTTCCATAAATGTGCTGCCATCCCTCTAATTAAATACACCACAATTTCTTGCCCACATTTCTGAAATAGTCTCCTAGATAGACTCCTCCACTTTTGCTGCCTTCCCAACCAACCTTGATCTTGGTCAGTTTGCCCTTTTAAAAATATAATTCCCACCACAACCCCTGCTTACATTCTTCACTGTCTTCTGAGGCTCTTGTAATAAAATACAAAATCAAGGATAAGGACTACCGGACCCTATATAGATTTGGTTTTGCCCATTTCTCCAGTGTCATCTCACTCCCATCTCCTCATTCCTCTCTGTCACAGGTATGCTGGCATCTTTCGAAGCTTCAAATGAGCCAATTTCTTTCCATTTCCAGGGCCTTTGCACACACTGACCCCTTGCATGGAATACTTTTCCCTTAACTCTTACTTAACCTGCCTGACTCTGACTCCACCTTTAAGTTTCAATTCAACCATTGCTGCCTCAGCAAACTCTTCACTCATTCCCACCCCTTAATAAAAATTATATTCTCTGTTATTCTCTTCAGACTATTTGTATTCTTCCTCTATAGAACTTAGCATGATCTGTAATTCTATATATAACTCCACATTTACTCATTTTAATGCTTCTTTTCCTGGCTGTGCTGTATGATTCTGATGTGTTCAATCACTCCCCTAGCCAAGGAAGACTCTTAAACAGATCCTGCCTTGCTTCACAACTATAAGAACAGAACATTCTCCTCCCTTCCTACTGTCACACTGCCATGGTAGACTGTGAGGGCACCATCCTCCTTTTGGAGGGGTGGGTGCTTACTATGTATTTTCCCAATGGGAATGTCTATCCACACCAAGCAAATTGGATAGGCATGAGCCAAGTCCAGAGACAGGAAGGTGTTACTCAATCTGGATGGTTACTCAGAATGAGCTAAAATTTCTGTAACAAACTGCAGCATTTTCGTGGCTCAATCCCTGCTCACAAAAGAGTCCACTGCAGAGGTTTGCCTTTAGAGTGGCTACCTTGAGTCACTGTCTTTCAGGCAGGTACTCAAGAATAAAGGGTCTTTCTGCTTTTTGGTTCTGTTATCCCTTAGGCCTTATGGCCTGTTATTTCTATCTGACACATAAGACAAAGGAAGCATGAAGGATAGCGTTGGGATTATGTAGGGATGGAAAGCAATGTTTGCCACTTCTTTTCACATTTCACTGGCCAGAACTCACTGGTTCATATGGTTGAAACTGGCAGCAAGGAAGGCTAGGAAAAATAACCTAAAGAAGTCTGAGGAAGAAGAGGCAAACTTCAAGTTTAGATGTCTAGAGAAAGAACGGTTAGTATAGGTCCAGGTTTGGGTGGTGGGTGCTGCTTCCTGTGTGTGGACCAATCCGCACCCGGTGCCCGTCTGGTTCCTGGGTGCTCACGAGTCCTCCTCATTACGATCATTGGCAGAGAGTCATGTCTCGCACTCCTCGACTGCGCCCTTCAGGTCCGAATTGTGGCCTTCTATCCTCACTGATTTCCTCTATGGCAATTTAACTTCACTCCCTTTCTCCTCAGGGGAGTCTTTCTCATGTAGTGGGATATCTGTAAATTTTATCTATGCCAAATGTAATTTCTATTCCCCTAATGTATAGGAAGTATTCTTTTTTCCTGCTTTATGATGATTACATCTCTCCCCTGAGGCAATGAGTGCAGCTAGCTGATTCAATGGAAACGGGGATGGGGAAGTGTAAACAACTGGGAGAAAATAACATTGCTTAAAATGTCAAAAACATCCCACAATACACATATGTCCAATGAGGGAGGAGACCATGTTATATGCTCACCACAATATCCCCAGAATCTAGCAAATGGACTCAATAAGTATTTATTGTATTCAAATATTTATTTATTGACTACTCAAGAAGTGTTCATCGATCAAATAAACACATAAATAAAAATATGAATATTGTAAGAAGGAGCACTCCTCATAGATACCTCTTGCCATCCTAGGCCTTCCTTCTCAAAGTGGCGTGAGCAGTGCTCCCAATGGCCCTGGGGGAGACTGGAGGGAGCTGTAGTAATGATACAGATTTGACATACCATCTTACACTTTTACACATGCGTACTCTCACATATATGCAGAGTGAAAATTAGTCCAAAAAAACAGGACAGGGAACAAAGGCGAGAGGAACAATAGCACCCTGTGCTTGGCACATTGGAGTCCTATAAATGTTTCCTGAATGAGAGAAGGGAAGAAATGCCCAGTTTTCCCCATCCAGGGACTGAAACAGACAATTCATCATCATGCACTGAATTCCAACATTCTTTTCTTGAAGATTTATTAGAGAGAGCTGTCCTCTAGCCTGATCACAGGGTCACTCTTGTCCTTTAGCAGTAAGCTAGGTTTGTTTCTCTGCTGCTCTCTCTGGCTCTCAGAGTTTGCGGAAGTGCTGCAGAATGCTGGGAAGTGAAGTCTCATGACAGGGAGAGGCGGAATTAGCACACAGGGAGATGGTTCCCATCCAGTGATGAGAAGGAAAATAAAAGAGCTTAAGAGGAACTCTTTATCAGTGGTCCCTCTGCTACTGTTTTTAATAGGAAGGAGAGCAGAATTCAGTAAAAAACATTTTTTAATTGGTAACCTCATTAGTCTTTGTAGCAGATGCCTACCTTTCCTATAAAACTTCCTTCTTTCTGTTTTATGCCGATTTTACTGGCTGAAAAACAAAAATACTATTTCTCCCCATCTATTCTTGCAGCCAACGAGGGCCATTTGACACCATTTTGAACATGGAGCTAAGTGGCCCCTCCCCCATTTTTCCTTTTTGTCTCTATCCAGAATGGATCAAATGGCAGCAGCTTTAACTGCCATTTTGTGACCATCAGGGAGAGTCCAAGAGACCCACAGAGAAGTTGGGCTTGACATTATTAAGCTACTGAACCGATGCTAGTAGACACCTACCTTCAAAGTTTCTCTTTTGTGAGGAAATAAAAACTCTTTGTTTAAGGCACTGAAGTTTATAATTTTTGTTACTTGCAGTTCAAAATATTCCTTAATAATGACTCATCATTTTTTTCCAGAAAAAAGTAAATGGCCAGCTATATGTAAAAACGTTCTACAAAATATGCAAATAAGATTTTAAAAGATGAAATTAAAGAATAGGGCAAACAATTTTTAAAGGAATAGAGATGAAAGATGGAGGACTCACACTGCTGATTTAAAGATTTACGAAGTATCTATAAAGTCTTTATAAATCATGACAATATTATAGGTAAAGGGATAGACACAGGGATGAATGGAAAACAATGAAGGGCTCAGGAAAGATGAAACTGCAAAATAGTCATCACTGGGGGGGGGTGCATTTCTTCAGAGAGGAACTGTCCAACAACCCAAAGACCTCTTCTACTCTGCTCAATCCCAGTGAGCTTTACATAGCCTGAGACAAATTTCCATCATAATGAACATGTTTAAAAGTAAATTCTGCATTAGCCTTTCCTTGACAAGCCTACAGTCTCCAATTTCAGGTCTTTTTGTTATTGTCCTCTGATCTCGCTGGAGTTTTAGGAGAATTATGTTGCCAGTCCCAGAGCTGACCATTCTCAGCACCATCTCTGCTGTCTCTAGAGCAAATGCAGCATTGTTTTCAGTTCTCTCACTTCTCTTTTCTTGCTTTTACTAATTTTGTCCTCTCCTGGACACATCATTCCGCCTTCCCTTAGCTTTCTTCAACTTCACAGTCTTTTTTTTTTCTAATTCCTTTTTGTAAAATGTAAGTCAGATTATGTCATTCCTTTGTTTAAAGCCTCCAGTGTTTGGGGACAGCAGGTGGCGTGGTGATTAAGGACACTAGACTCCCACATGGCCAACTATGGTTTGAGTCCTGGACCTTGTGGCTTGATTTCTTACTCCCCCTCACTCCCTTTCTTGCTCTGTCCCTCTCTGGTCAAATTAAAATTAAGTAATTAATTAATTAAACAATTCTTTTTTTTAAAAAAAAAGCACCTCTGGTGGCTCCACCTTTCAATGGGGGTCTATTCCTTCCAATGAAGAGTTTATCTGAGGGGAAAGATCCCTAAGTAGGATATCCCTGGTTTCCTGTAACAGTCTAGGTTGTTTATGTTTTTGTGTAATTATCTACAACATTCTCTTTCATTCTCAAAAGTGTGCCAGTTGAATGATGAGTTACGTGGTCTCCCTGCCTATGAGGCAGAGGAGACTGCATTAAAGATCTGGCCATGTAAGGAGCTGGTATTGTCCAAGGGACGGTGAGGAGCTCATCACAGTGAAACAGTGGATGCACTGGTGGTAGAGGGGTGGGGCAGGTGGTAAACTTAGACATACCAGACAGGGCTAAATTATGGATGGTTTTGTGTATCATGTCAAGTAGTACTATGACTAGTTCTACCCTCCTTGCATGCTCATCAAAGAACCATTCAGTGGGCTTTGCTTTAAAGAGATTTGGGGCCTAGGATTTCCCAGTTGGAAATATTTGTGTTTGCATATTAAAACAGTAAGGTCCCTGGGACCAGCAAATGATGTAATGATTATGTCACTGGACTTCCATGTAGTCGACCACAGTTCGAGTCCCAGATCCAGCAGTTTGAAACTCACACCAGGTGTATTTGTGTGCATGCCCAAGATCCCAAGAGGAGAATGAAAGAGAAGAGATTATGATGTGGCCAATTGCCCTGAGGGGTGATTTCTCACTTTCTGTCTCTCTGTCTCTCTATGTCTCTCCAGCAAGTGCACATGCCCTTTAGCAAAAATCTCAAAATTTTAAAAAAAAGTAAATCTTTCATATTTATCCACTTTCTTTCAAAAGCCCAAGTCTTGTTGTTTCTTATGGTTGAGTAGTATTCCACAGAGTATATGTGCCACATTTTTTCAATCCATTCATCTGTTCATGGACATTTGAGTTGGTTCCATGTCTTAGCAATTGTGAAAAATGCCACAATAAACATCGGTGTGCAAACACTTTTCCAAATAAGGATTCTTCTGTCCTTTGGATAGATGCCAAGGAGTGGGATTGCTGGATCATATGGTAGTTCTATTTGTGGGATAAGGAAATGTGTTATTATCTGTCGAAGATACTGTGTATAGTATTCTTAACTGGATTTGTGAAAAATGTATACATGTTAGAATATTCACTTTGCAAGCTAAGTGACATATGTGATTGGATGTATAAAAGAAATTGAAATAAAAAATAAAAAGGTCCCCTATTTTAATTTTATATTCATTAAAATTAAATTAAATTTACAATTCAGTTTCCTTGTTTTACTAACCACATTTCAAGTGTTCAGTTGCTATGTGTGACTAATGCCTACTATATTGTATGGTGCAAACATAAACTATTTTCATCATCATAGACATATTCTAGACTGTTTCAAATTAACAAGGAATAAGGGGGCATGGCAACTAAAGGCAATGTGTGGAGCTAGATTGGGTCCTGGACTAAAACAAGGACATTAGTAGGACACTGGTGAAATTTCAATATGGTCTGTAATAATATTGAATAGATTCTAATTTTGGTCATAGTATATGGTTATGTAACATGTAAACATTTGGGGCTAAACGTTATGCTATCTTGCAACTGTCATCATAAGTCTGAAATTAGTTTAAAATAAAAAGTTAGGAAATTTTATACACATATACAAACATGCTCTAAAGATATGGCTATTATCTATTAGGTGATAGAACAGTGGGCATATCTAGACCAGTGCTTCCCAAGTTGTAATGAATATACAAATCACTTGAAGATTTAGAATGCAGGTTCTAGTTTAGTAGGTCTGAGTTTTTTCCTGAGACTCTGCATTTCTAAAGAATGCTCAGGTAATACATATGCTGTGACCCATGGAGCATACCTTGAGCAGCGAGGACTTAGAGCTCTGTGAAAACTGTGATTCTTGTACATATAAACCCAATGGTAAGGATATTAACATTGGAATGTTATTCACAAAGTCAGTAATTGACCTTCTTATTAGATGGGTCATGTTTCATGAGTAGAGTAGAAATGTGATTGCTGATGTTCTGAAATAGCTTCTTAACTATCAGATCCTGGTGGCGAATGTTTGCTGTCTAATTTTGGTTTTTCAAACTCAGAGGGAAATAAAAAGTCAAGAAGTATCTGACTTCATTTTCAGCAAACATCAACTGATTTTTTTTTTATTATTTATGGAAGACCAAATGTAATACAAAACATTTTGACGTACACAGGTCTTGACGTTTTTAAGTAGCTTCCATTTATAGCTTGGATCTGACTCATCTTATCTAAGGAAAGATGAGTTGGAGAACTGGCTAATGACTATTCCATAAAATTTGTGCAGCCCAAACACAAATATGTTACTTTTGAATTTTCCACATTATTTGTTTTACATTTCTACTTTGGGTCCTCAACCACAGATGTGAAAGGGTGAGCAGCCCTTCTCAGAGACTCTATTAGTATTTATTCTTCGTTTTCTTTATTTAAAAAAAATAATTATTTATTTTATTTCATTTTATTTTGACCTGAGAGAGACACAAGGTGGGGGAGTGAGTGAGAAAGTAAGCTGCTGGGTCTGGGACTCAAACCATGGTTGACCATGTGGGAGTCCAGTGTCTTAACCACCTTGCCACCTGCTGGATCCTCTATTCTGCTTTTCATTTGCTCATATTTTCAAGCCTTTTTTTCTCTTAAAATATATTGTTGAACTTATATAGTTATCATTGAAAGTTTTATGAGGGTCTAATTTTGCTGCTGGTTTTATTTCTGGCTCTCTCCCACGGTTCCTTGTTTTCCTTCTGTGTTTTGTGAGTTCTTCATTTTCCTTGTAACTTGATCTGAAGAACATTTTTGATGCTTAGGATAAAGATTGTTGCTCCAAAAAGAAAGCTTATTTGTATCCTTTTGATCCTTTGGTGATATTGTCAGATGTAAATTGTTATCTCAGAAATGTTTGGAATTTGGATGCAAACTCCTATGAAGAATATAGCTCATGATTATGAATTCTCATGGGGGACATTTTTCTTCTTCCTCACACCATCAAGGTTTGAGACTGCACAATATTCTTTAGAGTCTCCTTAAAAGAGACCTGGGGGTGAGTGGGTGGGCATATTTTGAGTTTATCCTTATATTGAAAGTCAGCCCTTTGAAGACCAGCTGAGTGCTAAAGGGAGTGGGAGGTAGGAGCATCCATGTTAGACTTTCCACCCTGGGAAGAACTAGCTTTTTCATCTGTCCTTGGAGACATGAGAGGCTGGGAGTACTGAAGTTCAGGTTTACCCAATTTAGCAAATGCCTTCAGGGTAAGTCCTCTTTCAGTGCTGTCATTATTCTCTGGGCTCTTCATGTATTTAGATTTTTGCCCAAGTAAATGCATGGATTGACCAAATACCATAGCTTTACCTTCATTGTGTACATTTTAAAAATCTATTGGTTTTTGCTCAAACTTTGGATTTTGGCATTCAAAACTAGGTGTTTGATATAAAGAGTACCTATCTCATGTTCTCCTGTCTATGATACAAGGCACTAACAATTGTCTTTTGTTATTAGTGCTCTTTTCTTTTTCTTTTGTTTCTTTTAGATATTTTTGCTATAGGGCGTGCGCTCACCAGAGAGACAGAGAAACAGAAAGTGAGAAATCAACTCTAGGGGTTGGGGATGGCCATGCTACAATCCCTTCCCCTCCATTCTCCTCCTGGGATTTTTGGGAATACCTACACACATACCTGGCATGAGTTTAAACCACCTAGTCTAGGACTTGAACCACAGTCACGGTCAACTACATGGGAGTCCAGCGATGTAACCATTACGATATCTGCTTGTCCCATTAGTGTGATTTTCAATCATATCTCCTTGAAATAATGTAGACCTTAGCTGAAACATAGATTTGATTTAAAAGCAAGAGTGGATCTGAGGCAAACAAGTAAATAAGCAAACTTTAAATGACAGCCACATCATTTAATATACAAGTGTTTCTCTACCGAGGTTGTATGTTTAAGTATTTTTAGCAACTGCAAAGTACACAGTCATACAGGTGATTGATGATTTATTTAACCAATCCCTTATTAATGAGAATTTCGATTCTTTCTTTTGTTCCATTATGCATGATGAAACAAGGAACATTTTTGTACACTTATTTTTGTGTACATGTGCAAAATCCCAGCAAGATAAGTTTCTACAACTAAAATTCTTAGGTCAAATGGCATGTTCGCTTACGGTGTTGATGGTTATTGTCTGGGATAATCTTTAAAAGGAAATTAATATAAATATCATCTTTCACTAAAGCAAACATGTGTTTCAGTTTCAATTTCAGAGTAACAAATGCATTTTACACATACATAAAAATATATCCTCTATAAAAAAGACTTTTCAGATACCAAAATTACATAATTACCTTTTGCATTTACAGCTCTCACTTTAATTATCTATAATGAATGCATATAGAGTAAATTCATGGATGGTTATCAGTGATCCACCTTCTGTGTTCATTTTAAGTTATTTACACGTGAGAGATAGATCCCTGGTTTACATAATTCTCTTTTATTTTTGCTAGATAGGAGTCTCATTGTCTATTAACTTAAGTATGGAGTTATTAGCTAAACTCTGAACTAAAGTCAGTTTTGGACTGGCCCTGCAACCTAGTAGTTAAGGGAGCTGAATCCCACATGGCCAAATATGGTTCAAATCTTGGGTTCTGGTGGCTTGAAAAATTATGCAGGGCAAGTGTGCACACATGCCGGCAGAATGGAGAAATGGAGAAGAGACTGTAGCATGACCACACCTTATGAAGTAGTTAAGGGAGCTGAATCCCACATGGCCAAATATGGTTCAAATCTTGGGTTCTGGTGGCTTGAAAAATTATGCAGGGCAAGTGTGCACACATGCCGGCAGAATGGAGAAATGGAGAAGAGACTGCAGCATGACCACACCTTATGAAGGGGGGGTTGCGTTCTCCCTCTCTCACTCTCTTTCTCTGTCTCTCTTCCTCTGTGTCTCTGTTTAGTGCATGTGCCCTCTGGAAATAAAAAAGGCAATCTTTGTGTTTTATTTTGAATCATATACTAAAATCACAAAATATGACAGTTCTCAAGGATCTAATAAATCTGTAACTAGAAGTACCCCAATTTGTGCTTCGGTATACAAATAAGGTGTCATCGTTGGGAAAGTGGAGGTCCCAAAGTTGAACATGGAAGTCCTCACATCCCCAGTGAGCATAAATAACATCCTTTGCTAAGAGTTCACTCTCATGATATGCCTGGGGTCAGTCCTGGTCACCTCCATCTCAATCAGGTAGTCTCAATTCAAATGTGCTTCCTCAAGACCAGGAGATCGATGCCCCACAAGAGGCTAGTGGCTCCAAAAGACGCTTCTAGCATAGACCCCAGCTTAGGCCATTGTTTCTTCTTAAGGAGCTAGAGAGAAGATCCTCAGCTCTCAGGGAATTCAGATATGGTGGACTGCAGGACTCCATCACTACTGCTCTTCATATTCAGTCATCTGCCACTTCCCTCAGAACCAAATCTGCTACCTGATTCTGGGGTTGGCTCTAGCCTCAGTGCACACTGCCTTACAATTCCCAAAGCACATTCTCTTTCAAACTCTGAGTCTGTGCAGAGGCCAGTCAGTGGTCCTCTTTTCTTCTAAGTGATGAGTTTATCTGAGGGGGTCTTGTGGCTCTTTTCTTATTCAAGGCCTCATTCAGGCCCACCCTCAGTGTACCCTGACTGACACTAGGAGTGTCTCTGACCCCTCAAAGCAAATTTGGTTACTCTCCTACAACCCCAGCAATCTTTTAAGTTCCACATGTCAATATATTTTTCACTTTCTCGAACAAAAATAGAAAATCCCATTTTATCCATCCATCCTACTTGGGACCATTTAAGTCCAGTTCCCTCATTTTATAAATGAAGAAACCAAGGTACAGAAAAGTTACACTAAAGAGGTTGGTAATTCCTTCATCATAAATCAGAAGAAGAATTCTTGCCTCCTAAATAATAAGTTAGGACTGCTGTTCCCATCGAGATACTTTTGTTTTGTGAGTTGTTTTTCTCTGGTGAGTTTTGAAATCCCAAGCCACTTTCTTTCCTTCTTGACTACATTCTATGCTGCACGGCTGAAATATGCTCGGACATGCTGTGCACCTTTATTTACCTAGTAGTGATTTCCAGGGTCAAAATGAAACCACTCATTACGATCAGCTGCTATTTCAGAAAATCCATATTCTGCTTCACTAGAATGGTTTATCAGGAACTAGCACCAGACATATCATTGCCCATGAATTTGCTCTGCTGCCTCTCTGTGACCCAATGAATCTAGAAAATACTTATACTGGAGTCCAGAGTTTAATGCATGTTTCCTTTTCAACAGTTCTGGACTCTCCATTAGGTTAAACTTTTTCTTAGTGTTTCAAATTCCATTTCCTCTTAATTCTTTTTTTTTTGGGGGGGGGCGGGGGAGAGGTTTTTGCTATAGGG